>NC_134495.1:7159796-7309796 GCF_040206685.1 Ascaphus truei
AAACACTGATGTCTCTGAAGTCATGTAGCATTAAATGAAACGGGTTCTTATAGAACAAAGAAGAATCATTAAAATATACATTTTTTTTATGTTTCTCTGCAAGATTCTTTATTAACCAATAAACTGGATGTAAAATATAAAACCGCACACAAGGAGCCTGACCATAGGCCTGTATCATGTACCTGCTTCTGATGCCTACAGCACTAATATGTGATATTATAATGTTTAAACGTACAGCAGTATACTGTGTATATCACAAGTAACCAACTCCAGACCTCAACAGCTCCCAACAGGTCAGGTTTGAAAGATATCCCAGCTTCAGCACAGGAGGCTCAATCAGTGGCTCAGTCGAAGACTGAAGTCACTGTGCTGAAGCAGGGACTTATTGAGCCACCTGTGCTGAAGCAGGGATATCCTGACAACTTGACCTGTTGGTGGCCCTTGAGGACTGGAGTTGCCACCCCTGGTGTACATGGATGTATTATACACACATATATATACTTATATAGAGACACCATAAGTCAGTCTACAATTTTATGTTTCATAGGAATCAAGGTCCAAGAACCCAAATCGAGTGATATTTTGGTGGATAATGTCCAAACATGGCATTTTAATTTATTTATTCTGACTTTAATGAGATTTAGTTAGTTTATCCAGCCAAAGACACTGGCCAGATCAGGCTGCAAGACTAGAACATGCCAACAAGGGATATTGTGACAATTTGTGGGACAGATGCCTCACATTTAGCATCACAAGCTTGTTTAGCTGCCAGTGTCAATGAGCCACACGTGTTAAGGTCAGCAGTTTCATGGCTTCGCGTTTCTGGCACTTGGTAGTTTGTCCACTGCGGGGACCCGTACTTGTAGTTTCTGGCTCTGGGTGGGACCCGTACTTGTAGTGCTGGCTGTGGGAGATGTCGGAAGTAGGGGGCCTGCCTGGAGTTGGGGTCACCATGCGTGATGTGCAGCTGCTCATCGGGAAGAAGGATGAGATTGAGGCGCAGATCAAGGCATATTACGATGTGCTGGAGGATGTGAGTGGGAAATACCTTCCCTAGCTGATTTACCTGTGTCATGGGTGCATACCCTCTACTACCCCCCCACCCCCTCTACATCCTTCCCACCCCCCCTCTACATCCTTCCCACCCCCCCTCTACATCCTTCCCACCCCCCCCTCTACATGCTTCCCACCCCCCCTCTACATCCTTCCCACCCCCCCTCTACATCCTTCCCACCCCCCCTCTACATCCTTCCCACCCCCCCTCTACATCCTTCCCACCCCCCCTCTACATCCTTCCCACCCCCCCTCTACATCCTTCCCACCCCCCCTCTACATCCTTCCCACCCCCCCTCTACATCCTTCCCACACCCCCCTCTACATCCTTCCCACACCCCCCCTCTACATCCTTCCCACCCCCCCTCTACATCCTTCCCACCCCCCCTCTACATCCTTCCCACCCCCCCCTCTACATCCTTCCCACCCCCCCCTCTACATCCTTCCCACCCCCCCCTCTACATCCTTCCCACCCCCCCTCTACATCCTTCCCACCCCCCCCTCTACATCCTTCCTACCCCCCCCCCTCTACATCCTTCCCACCCCCCCTCTACATCCTTCCCACCCCCCCTCTACATCCTTCCCACCCCCCCTCTACATCCTTCCCACCCCCCCTCTACATCCTTCCCACCCCCCTCTACATCCTTCCCACCCCCCTCTACATCCTTCCCACCCCCCCTCTACATCCTTCCCACCCCCCCTCTACATCCTTCCCACCCCCCCCTCTACATCCTTCCCACCCCCCCTCTACATCCTTCCCACCCCCCCTCTACATCCTTCCCACCCCCCCTCTACATCCCTCCCACCCCCCCTCTACATCCCTCCCACCCCCCCTCTACATCCCTCCCACCCCCCCTCTACATCCTTCCCACCCCCCCTCTACATCCTTCCCACCCCCCTCTACATCCTTCCCACCCCCCTCTACATCCTTCCCACCCCCCCTCTACATCCTTCCCACCCCCCCTCTACATCCTTCCCACCCCCCCTCTACATCCTTCCCACCCCCCCTCTACATCCTTCCCACCCCCCCTCTACATCCTTCCCACCCCCCCTCTACATCCTTCCCACCCCCCCTCTACATCCTTCCCACCCCCCCTCTACATCCTTCCCACCCCCCCTCTACATCCTTCCCACCCCCCCTCTACATCCTTCCCACCCCCCTCTACATCCTTCCCACCCCCCTCTACATCCTTCCTACCCCCTCTACATCCTTCCCACCCCCCCCTCTACATCCTTCCACCCCCCCCTCTACATCCTTCCCACCCCCCCTCTACATCCTTCCCACCCCCCCTCTACATCCTTCCCACCGCCCCCTCTACATCCTTCCCACCCCCCCTCTACATCCTTCCCACCCCCCCTCTACATCCTTCCCACCCCCCCCTCTACATCCTTCCCACCCCCCCCTCTACATCCTTCCCACCCCCCCCTCTACATCCTTCCCACCCCCCCTCTACATCCTTCCCACCCCCCCTCTACATCCTTTCCACCCCCCCTCTACATCCTTCCCACCCCACCCTCTACATCCTTCCCACCCCTCTACATCCTTCCCACCCCACCCTCTACATCCTTCCCACCCCACCCTCTACATCCTTCCCACCCCCCCTCTACATCCTTCCCACCCCCCCCTCTACATCCTTCCCACCCCCCCTCTACATCCTTCCCACCCCCCCCTCTACATCCTTCCCACCCCCCCCTCTACAGCCTTCCCACCCCCCCCTCTACAGCCTTCCCACCCCCCCCTCTACATCCTTCCCACCCCCCCCTCTACATCCTTCCCACCCCCCCCTCTACATCCTTCCCACCCCCCCCCTCTACATCCTTCCCACCCCCCCCTCTACATCCTTCCCACCCCCCCCTCTACATCCTTCCACCCCCCCCTCTACATCCTTCCCACCCCCCCTCTACTACCTCCCACCCCCTCTACATCCTTCCCACCCCCCCTCTACATCCTTCCCACCCCCCCTCTACATCCTTCCCACCCCCCTCTACATCCTTCCCACCCCCCTCTACATCCTTCCCACCCCCCCTCTACATCCTTCCCACCCCCCCTCTACATCCTTCCCACCCCCCCTCTACATCCTTCCCACCCCCCCTCTACATCCTTCCCACCCCCCCTCTACATCCTTCCCACCCCCCCTCTACATCCTTCCCACCCCCCCTCTACATCCTTCCCACCCCCCCTCTACATCCTTCCCACCCCCCCTCTACATCCTTCCCACCCCCCCTCTACATCCTTCCCACCCCCCCTCTACATCCTTCCCACCCCCCCTCTACATCCTTCCCACCCCCCCTCTACATCCTTCCCACCCCCCCTCTACATCCTTCCCACCCCCCCTCTACATCCTTCCCACCCCCCCTCTACATCCTTCCCACCCCCCTCTACATCCTTCCCACCCCCCCTCTACATCCTTCCCACCCCCCCTCTACATCCTTCCACCCCCCCTCTACATCCTTCCCACCCCCCCTCTACATCCTTCCCACCCCCCCTCTACATCCTTCCCACCCCCCCTCTACATCCTTCCCACCCCCCCTCTACATCCTTCCCACCCCCCCCTCTACATCCTTCCCACCCCCCCTCTACATCCTTCCCACCCCCCCTCTACATCCTTCCCACCCCCCCTCTACATCCTTCCCACCCCCCCTCTACATCCTTCCCACCCCCCCTCTACATCCTTCCCACCCCCCCTCTACATCCTTCCCACCCCCCCTCTACATCCTTCCCACCCCCCCTCTACATCCTTCCCACCCCCCCTCTACATCCTTCCCACCCCCCCTCTACATCCTTCCCACCCCCCCTCTACATCCTTCCCACCCCCCCTCTACATCCTTCCCACCCCCCCTCTACATCCTTCCCACCCCCCCTCTACATCCTTCCCACCCCCCCTCTACATCCTTCCCACCCCCCCTCTACATCCTTCCCACCCCCCCTCTACATCCTTCCCACCCCCCCTCTACATCCTTCCCACCCCCCCTCTACATCCTTCCCACCCCCCCTCTACATCCTTCCCACCCCCCCTCTACATCCTTCCCACCCCCCCTCTACATCCTTCCCACCCCCCCTCTACATCCTTCCCACCCCCCCTCTACATCCTTCCCACCCCCCCTCTACATCCTTCCCACCCCCCCTCTACATCCTTCCCACCCCCCCTCTACATCCTTCCCACCCCCCCTCTACATCCTTCCCACCCCCCCTCTACATCCTTCCCACCCCCCCTCTACATCCTTCCCACCCCCCCTCTACATCCTTCCCACCCCCCCTCTACATCCTTCCCACCCCCCCTCTACATCCTTCCCACCCCCCCTCTACATCCTTCCCACCCCCCCTCTACATCCTTCCCACCCCCCCTCTACATCCTTCCCACCCCCCCTCTACATCCTTCCCACCCCCCCTCTACATCCTTCCCACCCCCCCTCTACATCCTTCCCACCCCCCCTCTACATCCTTCCCACCCCCCCTCTACATCCTTCCCACCCCCCCTCTACATCCTTCCCACCCCCCCTCTACATCCTTCCCACCCCCCCTCTACATCCTTCCCACCCCCCCTCTACATCCTTCCCACCCCCCCTCTACATCCTTCCCACCCCCCCTCTACATCCTTCCCACCCCCCCTCTACATCCTTCCCACCCCCCCTCTACATCCTTCCCACCCCCCCTCTACATCCTTCCCACCCCCCCTCTACATCCTTCCCACCCCCCCTCTACATCCTTCCCACCCCCCCTCTACATCCTTCCCACCCCCCTCTACATCCTTCCCACCCCCCCTCTACATCCTTCCCACCCCCCCTCTACATCCTTCCCACCCCCCCTCTACATCCTTCCCACCCCCCCTCTACATCCTTCCCACCCCCCTCTACATCCTTCCCACCCCCCCTCTACATCCTTCCCACCCCCCCTCTACATCCTTCCCACCCCCCCTCTACATCCTTCCCACCCCCCCTCTACATCCTTCCCACCCCCCCTCTACATCCTTCCCACCCCCCCTCTACATCCTTCCCACCCCCCCTCTACATCCTTCCCACCCCCCCCTCTACATCCTTCCCACCCCCCCTCTACATCCTTCCCACCCCCCCTCTACATCCTTCCCACCCCCCCTCTACATCCTTCTCACCCCCCTCTACATCCTTCCCACCCCCCCTCTACATCCTTCCCACCCCCCTCTACATCCTTCCCACCCCCCCTCTACATCCTTCCCACCCCCCCTCTACATCCTTCCCACCCCCCCTCTACATCCTTCCCACCCCCCCTCTACATCCTTCCCACCCCCCCTCTACATCCTTCCCACCCCCCCTCTACATCCTTCCCACCCCCCCTCTACATCCTTCCCCCCCCCCCTCTACATCCTTCCCACCCCCCCCTCTACATCCTTCCCACCCCCCCTCTACATCCTTCCCACCCCCCCTCTACATCCTTCCCACCCCCCCTCTACATCCTTCCCACCCCCCCTCTACATCCTTCCCACCCCCCCTCTACATCCTTCTCACCCCCCCTCTACATCCTTCTCACCCCCCCTCTACATCCTTCTCACCCCCCCTCTACATCCTTCTCACCCCCCCTCTACATCCTTCTCACCCCCCCTCTACATCCTTCTCACCCCCCCTCTACATCCTTCTCACCCCCCTCTACATCCTTCCCACCCCCGCCCAACATTTCTCCCATTCTGTATCTCTTCCCCCTCTACATCCGTCCCACCCCCCCCCCCCCCAACATTTTCCTCTTTCTACACCCCCCTTTCTATATCCTACACCTCCCCTTTCTATATCCTTCCCTCCTCTATATCCTTCCCACCCCCCAACATTTCTCCTATTCTGTATCTCTTCACCCCCAACATTTCCCTCTTCTACATACAGCCCCCCTTTCTACATCCCCCCCTCCTCTTTCTACACCCCCCCCTTTCTATATCCTTCCCCCTCCTATGCACCATTTCACCACTTTCTGCAGCTCCCCCCACGCTTTCCTCTCACTTTTTGCAGCCCCCACTAAATTCTGTCTTATTTTGTAGCAGAAAGGGGTCGGGATGGACGGGCCGCTGGTTGACAGAGAAGGTTTCCCCAGAGCTGATGTAGATATTTATCAAGTTCGCACCGTGAGGCATAATATTATCTGTAAGCTATTTATCCAGAAACCCACTTACACATCACATTTTTGTTGTGCTCTAATAACTCTTTTGGACGCCTTCACTGCCCGAGACATTACACGCTGAGCGCAAGAAGTTTATAGGTGTGCGTAAAAAACAATAGTTTGCTTACCCTCAATTGAATTGGTCTAGTCATTAACGGTGCTGGCCTTTGGTGTGGGAGAACATGCTTGTAGACCCTGTATGTTCCCTGGTTTCAAGTCATTTCATTGTCCGCTCTTCTGATGCAAAATTCTATATTTCTTTTAAATTCTGCCAAGTACAGTTCTGTGCAGACAGTAAACATTATATTGAAACCGAATTAAAATTCTCCCCCAAATTGAATCTAGACTTTACATTTGAAACCCAGCTAGTTATCCAATCAGATTATAGCAAGTTAATATTATTTTTTGTCTTGGATATTGCTTCGAGTGTACGCGGCGTTGTACGTGGCATTAAGCAGACGCAATAAGTCCCCGCCACGTAGCGATGACGCCGGGAATTTAACCAGGCTCCCCCAAAGTCCGTGTCCACTCCAGCCTGGAAAACCACACATCTTCGTGACGTTTTTAATCTTATAACACAAGTCACGGTGATACTGTTTTTAACCCTTTTTTTTCCGCTGGAGCCTTGTGCTTCGCCAGTCATCCATTCTTCAGACCTCAAAACGCCATGTGCTTGTACCTGGTGCTGGTGAGTAAAAGAAAGTCCAATGCTGATCCAAGTCCCCTCTGCAGGTTTGCAGAATGATCATCGAGCCCTCATGAGAGAGATCGAAGAGGCCCTGCACAACTTGCACTCGCGGGATAAAGAGAAGCGCGAGAAGGATGAAGCGGAGGCGCAAGCGGAAGCGTCCAAACAGAACCAACCTTTGCCTGCGGCCTTTGCCCGAGTAGATACTGTCACCCCGGGATCTCCTGCCAGCGTATCCGTAAGTAATGTGTGCTGTCAAATGTGTCTACAGCGCCCTGAGATACTGGGAGAAAAGTGTCCCGTGAGACACCCAACCTCCGCACTGCCTGTTCTGCTACATGTGACTGATCCTATTAAAGCGGGGGTGGCCAACTCCAGTCCTCAAGGGCCTCCAGCAGGTCAGGATTTAAGGATATCTCTGCACAGGTGGCTCAGTCTTATTGATCCACCTGTGCTGAAGCAGGGATATCCTTAAAACCTGACCTGTTGGTTGGCCCTTGAGGACTGGCGTAAGACATTGGCCCGCCCAACAATTTGTGCCCATTTATTGGCACGCCAGCAAAAAAGGTTGGTTCTGCTCTCGTACAATGGTAAACGGGTAGTGGATAACGGCCCATATTTACTAAGTGCTGCTAAGCCACAAGACACCTTCCGACCAATCCAAGTGAGTGGTCCAAAAGTCTTCGGGCGCCAGATGGTGTTTTTGTGTCGCCGCTGGGTGAATATGGCTGACTATACATGTACGTGTCTGTGTGCACGACGACGCGGTCACTGCAGCGCTATGTGAAAACTAGAATATCGTTGCGCATTTATTCCTGCGCAAGCAAAACGCCGCTGTGAGGTTCACAGAACGAACGCCCGCGGTTCCGTATTCCTGTCTCCAGGCTCCCCTTGTTACTTACGCTGGTCTCGGCAAGACCAAGGATGAGCGCTGCCAAACCCACGGCGCGACCACAATGGGGGTCCGACTTCCGCAGCAAGAACCTGACCCATCTGGACCTCATTGGGATTGTTATTTCTGCTCTTACAACATCTGTTATGGGAGAAAAACAACCCCGTGGCTGCTCAGTGCTGACTCATGCCTCCCACCTTCAGCAGAGCTGCCGATCATTGGATAGAACTCCACTTTTTGACATTGCTCGGTGCTGTTAGACCTGTGATTTCCCCCTGCACAATTTGTATTTTTTACGGGTTCTTTACCATACCTTTTTTAAAATGAGACCAGAACCTAAATGGATTTGGCTTGTAATGTGCTCCCACCTTGTGGCACCGCTGCACTTCTCAGCGAAGGCCAGGATAACATTGTTTCTCTGCTAAGTCTATTTCAGGGGTACAGGAGGTGTCTCCTAGGCTAGGGGTTCACCCAAAATATTATGTAATGGCGTGTTCCTGAGCCTGTGTGGGGACTGCGCACTTGGTAAGCCCCCAAACTGCCCCTTAGCGTGGGTAGCATGGCTGTCATTTACAGCAGGAGATTCCAAAGTCACAGCAGCAAGGCATTGTGGGGCGTGACTTTGGAAGCTCCCGCAGTGAGTGCTGCTATACCCCTCATGCTACCTGTACACACTGAGGGGCAGTTTGGGGGATTATTAAGCGTATGTTCCCCCCACGATCAGGACTCTACACTGGCCTGTGATTGGTCACACTGTTTTGTTAGCGATAGTCTGAGTCGGCAATAAGATTTATTAATTGGGGATTTGAAGGACAAAAATAATTTCTAGCGGGGGGTGCACCGTGTAAAAACGAATGGGAACCGCTGGTTTATTTGAAGTTTGCATGGAAACCGTTTCTGAGCTGCCTGGGGGAGTGGAGCCAGTGCCGATGAACAGCAGAGGTTGCCATGTGGACACTATACTGCAGGCTTCGGGCCTTTGTAAATTGTCATTTAATATCGAATAACAAACCACTAAAAAAAGCCGAGTTGATCATCGACTTTAAAGCAGCAATCCCTCCCAGAAGCCCGGGCTATATACGTTTAACTCTTATCATGTTTGTATCTTACCTCCTGAGAATGTCCCGCTCTTTAACAAAAAATAAAATAATTGTTTTGGGGTGTTCAAAATCAGGATTTTCCTCATCTCTACCATGGTAACCTGTAGCCTGCACTGGGGGGGTTGGGGGGGACTCCATTTTAACATCCCGGACACTTCATTAATTAAAAAAAAAAAAATGCTGATATCTCCTAAACAGAGCATCCAATTTTAAAAACGTTAAGCTTTTTTGAGCGGACGTGCTCGAGATCCTAACATTGTGACATGGTATGAGCTGGGCCCGTCTAGGATTGCTGCTCTAGCAGCGTTTAGCTGTGTATGGAGTGGGCACACACTGTGACTATCTGTTTTTGATTATAGACTGAATTCCTGAGGGCGGGGGAGGTGACACGGGTTGTAAATCTTCATTTTATTTACACGTAACCCTTTTTACAACTCACAGCATGTTGATTTTATTCACGTTTATTACATCTCAATTAGGGCCAGTTTGGGGGTACGTTTATGGGCCCCTAAACAAAAAAACAAATAGGGACACGCTAATAAATAAGATTATCTGTAGGTTCCTTCACCGATGGTCATTATGACAGCCACTGATTGAGCCACCTGTGCTGAAGCAGGGATATCCTGAAAACCAGTCCTGTTGGTGGCTCTTGAGTACTGGAGTTTGCCACCCCTGGTCTAAGCCCCCCCTCTTATCTCGCTATAACAGGCCTCACAACTTGACTTTTTTTTAGTGGGACGCCTCTTACAAATTAGGGAAAATAAATATAAAGTTAAATCAGATTTGTATTTCTCTTAAATAGCCGATTGCTCTCCGTGGTCCTGAGATATGGGCAGTTTTTACACCCTTTCCACATGCGTGTGTCCTAGCTACACCCCACATTGATAAGATATGTATATTCGCTGCTCTTCTGGCATCTGTACATTTCTTTTATATACAATTAATTTTTTTTACCATGTTCTCTCTTTATTTAGGGCCTGCAGGCTGGAGATGAAATCATTGAGTTTGGCTCCGTGAACACAAGTAACTTTCAAACACTACAGAATATTGCTGTCGTCGTCCAACACAGTGAAGGGGTGAGTATGAGTGGGGTATTATAGGAAAGAGACAGACCCCGGCCCATAGAGTGGGGTACTGTAGGAAAGAGACAGACCCCCGGACCACCGAGTGCTAGATTCACTAAGCTTTGTTAAATGTACAATCCCACCCAGTCGGACAGTTGATTTCTCAGGGTCTCGGATGGGGAAGTGTTTTATTTCCCCTTCTACTCTCCTGTATTTAATTAACTTGAGTTAAAGACCCATTTCAGGGTCAGAGTAACGTTAAGACGTACTTAATGTCACGTTATTGGCAGACAACGTACCTTATGCTACAATAAGTGCCGCTAGCCCCGTGCTGATGAGATGCAGAGCGCCGTTGGTTTTGCATATAATTAGCTGTGACATACCATGTTAACTCCGGGAAATTCACTTCTGTTCCTGTTTTAGGCAACGGCCCGTTCTGATCCCTTATTATAGGAGACCATCCCTCCTGGAACCAAAGTGAACTCATTCCTGGGACCTGTTTAATGGGTCTCATCGGGGGGATTGATACATGTTTTATACCCAAATTTGACACCTATATTTGTTAAAGGGAGACTTCAGAGAGGTTTCATTTCCTCTGACTGCTCCCTACGGTGTGATGTCACTGTGTGATGTCACTGTGATCAGCGAGCGCTTGTACAGCCTAAGAAATTAATCTGCCTGATTTTTATGTGGAATTGCACCTTTAACAATCCGTTAGTACGAAGATAGTCCGTGGTGGGAGTTTCATGGCAGTAGGGGGGTAGGGTGTACCTTTTATTATGCATATGTGTATCTGTCTATATTTTCCTCTCTGCAACTTCTACAAAACTTCAAACAGAAAGGAGGTGATACAAAGCGTAGCATATCCGCTCAATGTATGAACAAATATAATTAGAGTGTAAGCTCTTGGAGCAGGGGCTTCTTTTCCTGAGTGTCACTTTTATGTCTCAAGCACTTCTTCCCTTTTTTGTTATTTTTTTATTGTCACGTGTATTACTGCTGTGAAGCGCTATGTACATTAATGGCCATACATACATACATACATACATACATACATACATACAATGGACAGAGAACCCCACATATAGAAGGTATTACCGCTACTTTTGATAGAGTAATGGTTCTATTTATTTTTTTAAATGGTACGACCAGGTGGATTGTAGGAAGACCCTCTCGTTTTCTGCTTCCTAAGCATAAATATTGTATACATCCGATTTATATTATATGGTCACAATAACTTCTTAATGTTGAATGTCCTTTTTTAGTTTTTGAATCGGACATTACTACTTAATTTTTTTTTTTTTTATGCCGCTGATTTCTGGAGTCGCTTTGATGTAAGATATTGTGGGAAAAGTCCCGATTTTACATATATACAAGCCTGTGTGTCCATGGTTTTGTTTTTTTTTTACACCGACGATGGCAGAAACCATGCATGTTTTAATTACAGAAGCCGTTAAGCGTCACCGTTATTAGAGTGGGAAAGAAAGTTCATTTAGGGCTCACACCCCAGCGCTGGAGCGGAAAAGGACTTCTGGGGTAAGTGTTATCGGGTAAGCAAACTCCAGTCCTCAAGGGCCACCAACAGGTCAGGTTTTCAGCATATGCATGCTTCAGCACAGGTGGCTCAAACAGTGGATCAGTCGATGAGCCACCTGTGCTGAAGCAGGGATATCCTGAAAACCTGACCTGTTGGTGGCCCTTGAGGACTGGAGTTGAGCCCGCCTAATTTATATACTGTAATATCGTAAAATCAAAACATTTCTAAAGCTCAATCACTGCTGAGGATGAGGTGATTTTTATTTGAATTGATTATATATAGAGATAGAGATATAGAGATATAGATGATGAGTTAAGTTATGGTGAGTAAAAAAAGTGACAAAAACCCTCCACAGGAAAGCAAATATGCAAATACAACTGTATGCTCATCTGCATGTCTTAGGGTTGCAGACCTGCCTAAGACATGCAGATGAGCATACAGTTGTGTGTGTGTGTGTGGTGTGTGTATGTGTATATATATGTATATATATATGTGTATATATATATATATATGTATATATATATGTATATATATATGTATATATATATGTATATATATGTATATATATTTTTTTTTTTTTTTTTTTCATTCAGTTAAAGAAAATGATTATTTGCAGAAGATTGTGTGTGTGGACAAGTGCTACGTTTCCAAGATAAAATATAAACTGAAACATTTATAGAAAATAATATAACTGAACTCTAAATGTAATAGTATTTTGAGTGTTTAGTTTTTTTTCAGAGCGGCCTGGTCTGATTTCCAGGCAGGTAGTGACTGGTGTCTGTTTTTATAGCAGCTAAACACCTTGCACTACATATTCTCTACCCCCCTAGTTCTAGGATTAAAGCAGGGGGTCTGACGCTGAACCTGGTTAATTTCAGCTTCGGGACCCCCTGCTTGCAGAGATACTTCCCTCCCGTAGAGGGCGCCGGTGTCTCTGTGCAGGTTTAAATGTCCCGGTCACGCTGGCTAATAGGAAGTTGCACGGGATGATGTCACGGCTTCCTATTGGCCCGCGGCAAACCTTAAGCTGCCATTTTGTTAGGCACACAAGCTCCCGGCCTGCCGAGATACCGGCACCCACTACCTCAGTATCTGTACCCACCTTCAGTCTGTATCTAGGGGGAGCAGGGGGTCCCCGGAGTTGAAATTAACGCAGCTCCACTCCGTAGACCCCTGCTAAAAAAAAAAAAAAAAATCAATTAAAAAAACATGTAGGGTGAATGGTTTTGCTGCTTTAATATCCACCTTATTTTGTACCAATAAAAGGCCCCGTATCTATTATTATTTTTATTATTTAAGGGATGTTTTTACGGAGGCGTCAGGTCTAATTTTATTTATTTTTATCCATTTTCTTTGCAGATGTAACATCATTCCATTAAAAAGATGAAATTAATACCAGGAAACTTCCCATACCAACTGCTTTTGGAGTGTGTCATTTTTAGAAACTGGCAGATTGTGTTAGAGGCGGAGTAGCCAACTACCAGTCCTCAAGGGCCACAAATGGGTCAGGTTTTCATGATATTCCTGCTTCAGCAAAGGCGGCTCGGTCAAAGACCTGAGCTACTGATTGAGCTGCCTGTGCTGAAGCAAGGATATCCTGAAAACCTGACCTGTTGGTGGCCCTTGAGGACTGGAGTTGGCTGTCCCTGTGCTAGACGGATGGTGATTGGTACTTCATTAAAGCTTCAAGTTCTGCCGGAGACATCGCTGCAGCGTGGATCGATTTTTCTCTTCAGATGATATTGGCCTGTTTTTGGGGCATTTTTTTCCTGTTTTGTGGTCTTCTTTCCATCGCAAAATAAAAATAATTTACACCTGTTTTGATGCCTGCAATAAATAAAATGTGATTTCAAAAAGAGCACCGCTACAGTTTGGGACTGATGAGGGACGTAAGATGATGTTTCTGAGCAATAACCGTGTAGAAATGGTATTACTTGGTCCTTATTGACGACTGAAGAATGGAATTGGATGTTCCTGGAGGTCTGGCTGCCATTACCAGCTGCCTGATTTCCTGTGGTACTTGTATATTGTTTTTATTGAACACATTAAACAATTTCAATTGTAATTAGTCTCAAAGGATATGTCAGGGGCGGCAAACTCCAGTCCTCAAGGGCTGCCACCAGGTCAGGTTTTCAGGATATCCCTGCTTCAGTACAGGTGGCTCAATCATGCACAGCCATTTTTCAGCGCAATTTGCGTTTAAAGTGAGATTTCGCACATGTATATGTGCTTTGATGCATAGAACCCAAACCCCCACACGTGCACGAGGGAGAGAAGGAAAAATGAATGCAGTGTTCGTATAGTAGTGCAAAGAATCTATATAGGCAGGCACACGCACCCCCATCGACACCCTCTATAGCGAGAGACACTGACCTTATAGACACACCACCTCTTCCCCTGCTAATTGTGTTAATACTGACCAACCTTTAAAACTTGCCTCACAAATCAAGCACCCAAACAGCCTGCATTCATGGCTACTGCCCCACAACCACTGCTACCGTCCCATTGTGGCCAAGCCCTGCCATCCACTGCACTTATTCCCTCGCCTGCTGTCTCTCTAACTCGCCCAATATACCACTAGGGCCTCGGGCATGGTGCCGCAGACCGTGCGGACGCCGAGCGATCAGATTGCCTTAAGGCAGTGTTCGCGTCCACGCGGCGTGTGGGAGGGGGCGCGCGTTGCGCAAGAAATCAGTTCAAAATGATTTCTTGGCGTGACAGGCCCGTCTAGTATGGCCAGGGAAAGCACCCGCTTTCCCGCGGCCTTAGATTGTAAGCTCTTCGGGGCAGGGATTTCCTTTCCTATGTCTGACTTTGCAGCGCTTGTTGTATTATTATAATTCCTTGTACTGTATTCTTTGTGAAGCGAGGAGTACACTTTTGGTGCTATATAAATATATACATACAAAGATATATATACCTACTCCCCTCATAGAAAGACACAGAAACCCCCTATAGAGAGACACCCCTATAGACACACACCTATTTAGGAACGGTCACGGAGTTTGAGTGCATTAAAATCTTCCTGTATGTACTGTTCTCGTTAGCATTTCCTCGTTATTAATATTAATTTCCTGTTAATATGTGTATTTGCTCTTTATGACTATGTTTATAAGTATATTAACCTGTGGGTGCCATAGATGCAGAATCCCTCATTAAGTGTTTTAGTTCTGGAGATCATTAGCATTTACATTCCAGATGACCTTTGTGGTGGGCAGATCCATTAAGAATTAGCGAAGGCCCCATGTTTAAAGCTGGATTCCTTCCCCCTCCTATTATCACACACACTTAAATCTCATATTCATGGTTATCCTGGGCAATGCACATTCCCTGCTTGCCCCAGCCCCAGCTTGCACAGCCCCTGGCTGCCCCAGCCTGCCTGCACAGCCCCTGTCCCTGCCCGCACAGCCCCTGCCTGCCCCAGCCCCAGCTTGCACTGCCCCAGCCTGCCCCAGCTTGCACAGCCCCTGCCCGCACAGCCCCTGCCTGCCCCAGCCCCAGCTTGCACAGCCCCAGCCTGCCCCAGCTTGCACAGCTCCTGCCTGCCCCAGCCCCAGCTTGCACAGCCCCAGCCTGCCCCAGCTTGCACAGCTCCTGCCTGCCCCAGCTTGCACAGCTCCTGCCTGCCCCAGCCCCAGCTTGCACAGCTCCTGCCTGCCCCAGCCCCAGCTTGCACAGCCCCTGCCCGCACAGCCCCTGCCTGCCCCAGCCCCAGCTTGCACAGCCCCAGCCTGCCCCAGCTTGCACAGCTCCTGCCTGCCCCAGCCCCAGCTTGCACAGCTCCTGCCTGCCCCAGCTTGCACAGCCCCAGCCTGCCCCAGCTTGCACAGCTCCTGCCCCAGCCCCAGCTTGCACAGCTCCTGCCTGCCCCAGCCCCAGCTTGCACAGCTCCTGCCCGCACAGCACCTACCTGCCTGCCCCAGCCCCAGCTTGCACAGCTCCTGCCTGCCCCAGCTTGCACAGCTCCTGCCCGCACAGCCCCTGCCTGCTCCTGCCCCAGCCCGCACAGTCTGCTCTACAAGCCACTCACTGGGGGCCAGTGGTGAAACAAGCAGACAGGATTCACAAAGGACTACATTTCCCATAATCCTCTGATCTGTAAAGCACGTGCACGCCTCGCTGGGTTTTACGACACAGCCGTGCGCTGGTATGTATCGCCATGGGAACGCTCTGTGGTTTACATGCTGTTGCTAGGCAACGCCAAGCAGTAGCTGCTGCGGTGGAAGTGTTGGTGAGTATGTTACTGCATGTAATCCTGGTACTAATGTGTGTGTGACCCCCAAATATCCCTACCCGGGACCCCCTCAGCGCTAGAGGGGCCAGCAAAAGCATTGCCCCCTGGGGGGTGGGGTTATTACACCTATCATTGCAGTATATATATATAATAATAAGAATGTAACACATAAATATACACAGACACACATTATATATTTATTATATATATATATATATAATATATATATAGACACTAAATATTTATAGACGTGTATATACATTATATATTATACATTGCACTATATTGTATTGTATTGTATGTCTTTATTTATATAGCGCCATAAATGTACATAGCGCTTCACAGTAGTAATACATATCATATAAATAATATAAATAATAGATCATGGGAATAAGTGCTTCAGACATACTGTAAAAGTAACATTAAGGAAGGAGTCCCTGCTCCGAGGAGCTTACAATATATATATATATATATATATATATTTTTTTTTATATATATATATATATATATATATATATATATATATATATATATATATATATATGTAAACACATAAATATACACAGACACACATTATATATTTATTGATAGACAGATAGATATAGAGACACTAAATATTTATAGACGTGTATATACATTATATTATATATATATATATATATATATATATATATATATATATATATATATATATATATATATATATATATATTGTGTGTCTTTCACTATACTTAGTTAAGTTATGGTGGGCAAAAACCCTCCACAGCAAAGCATATAGCAAATGGAAATATTACTGTATGCTCATTTGCATGTCTTAGACAGGTCTGCAACCCTGCAGATATATAAATATATATATATATATATATGTAAATATTTAATGTGTGTATATATTACAATATTTTGTGTATGTATGCATCACTAACATTCAGGGACTATTTAACACCTCAAGTCATAAATCGCATACTGCACAGGGGGGAGGGATAGGCTCTAATCACAGATAACATTCCAGGATGCGCTGTTTTTAAGTAAAAACCTTTCTTGCTTTATCCATTGTCGCCGGAAGAAGAGATCAGTGTATCTCGAAAGCTCGCATAAATAAAAGCATTTTGTTAGCCACAGAATGGGATCGTCTATTCGTTTTTGATTAATATATATATATATATATAAATGACACACGTATATAAATATTTAGTGTTTATATATTCAAATATTTAATGTGTGTAATATATAAGAAAAGAGGAAGTGAAATATATTGCGTCAATATTTTTCACTTTTTTTGTATATAGGAGTGCCTGTCCCTTTTTTCTGTATCTTTTTGGACAGTATTTACCCTCCCTTTACCTTTATTTTGTTTTGTGCGTGCCCTGGGGTGTATACACTAAATACTGGCACTGACAAAACTAGCAAATAATACAAAAGTGGGTTTATCTAATCCATAGAACATTAAGTATCCCGACTTTTCGGTCCCCGCTGTATCACTCGTGTCACAGAGGCACACGAACGTTGTTGTTGATCATATGGAGACGGACACCCTATTATCCCCATGGTCCTCTAATGTTATTACCCTTATGTTGAGCATTCAGTAAATATGTAACACATGCAAGTGATATACATCTTTATTGTTCATTTGATAGTCTATAATGTATTTATTTTTATTTATACATTGTTTCTGCTCCCTTTGCTCCTGTCCTATTATGGTATAATTGTATGTAGTTAATACAATTTGATTGTAACCTCACATTTTCGTTTTGGCATACACCCGCTCCCCACCCCCTTTGGCCCCTGGTTTTGGTGCCAAATGTTGTATTTACGTGTATGTTGGTGCATGTCACAGAACTCCTGAAGAAGGTCCCTCTGGGGACCGAAACGTCGGGATACCTGGTGTTCTATGGATGAAATAAACCCACTTTTTGATTATTCACCCCCTTTGTCACTGCCAGTATTTTGTGTATAACAGACTTACTCCCCTACCTGCCCATCAGTCTACCTGGCACAACTACTTGCTCTTTTGCACTGTTTTTCAGGACTGCGCAACCATCTTTGAAATATATATATATATTTAGTGTGTGTCTATACATGTTTTTTTAGATCTAAGCATAGGCATTCAGCTAATGTAATCTAGTCCCATCCAGACAACAATGTCCGATACCCATGGAAATCCACATGAAGAAACAGTGCACGAAAATACAGAGTCTCGTGATGTTGGCCAAGGTGAGAGTCCAGAGGAAACCCCTAAAACAGAAGCTGAAAATTCTAATGTAGAACAGGAACTATCTCAACTCAGTGAGAGCCCAGAGGTCCACCTGCTTTCCGATAGCGGACACACTGAGGCCAGAAGTGAAGAACACGAGGAGGGTGGAGCAGGCGAAGGAGAAGCCATGGAACAAGCTCACTCAGCAGCCTCACTTGAAGAAATTACCTTAAATGTAAGAACAAGTCTATTTATGGGGTTTGGCTTCAGCTCTTGATAAAACACGAAACCTAAAAATCTGGCGTGTCATTAAACTTTACTGTTCAAAATGTTTGACATAAAATATATTGTATATAATTCCTTGCCGTAGTATTGCATTGTTTATTATGCTTTGAAAATTAAAATCATAAATTATCCATATTCAGGACAGTTCCAGCCCAAATAATTGCGCCAACGACTTTTGCAAAACACAGTTAATTGGTGGATACATAACGACATAAAACCCACACATATTATTAAAACTGCAGACCAGGCAATTTGCTACATGTGTTTTTTTTTTTAAATATATCAGTTCTGTACTATTAGAAAATACTTGTAGCATTTAAAAAACAACAACTCTGAAATGACATTTTAAATGTATTATAATGTAACAAGCCTTTTTTGTTTCTATAGCAACCATTTACAATGTCACATCCCCTTCCTCTTCTGAAACAGGCTCTGGCACACCCCTTTTTGAGCCCTGCCCTCTCTCTAGCAGTGCACCAATTGCATTTAGTGACTGCCTGGTCACATGATCTTCCCCAGAGAACTTTGCATCTTTAGTCCTCTTTTGCTGCACTGACGGCCATTTAGTGACCCCCGAGCCGAATCTTCATTGATCGATCGGCAACTTAGCTAATTACTTATCATTGTGTGGATTGTATTGATGCGCATATTAAAGGGGGAAATAATAATTAGAATTTTTTTTAAAAGCCAGCAGCTTGGCCTGCTACTGTAAGAATTACGGGGACCTGGGAATCATTAGAAGCAGTGAGAATTGATCATTTCTGTTTATTTTCATGTGGAATTAGCGATCTGGTGCCACAAAAACTGACATTTTCAGAACCCAACACGCGGAATATTCAGCAGAGCAAGAGGTTTACAGGGAGGAGGTGGCAGTGAGCCAGGGTGGGAAAGAAGAAGAGCAAGATAATGGTACCACATCGCCCTCTGAGGATCAGGTAATGTCACCTTTTTGTTAAATGTGCATATTTGTATCCAGACAAGAACAGCAGCGTTTGAGTGACGGCACATTCACTTCCTACAGGAAGATGGTATATTGAATCTGCAAATTGTGGGAGGTTGTGTCCTTGCAAGAAGAAAGTCAGTAACTCAGACAGTGACGAGCATTAGGCTGAGTCCCCGCTGGCGCTGAGCGTGGTCATGCATTTACGCGCGGGGGGGCGGCGCATTGCAGGTAGTAAGCGTGCGATAAAGGTATAATTTTTTTGTTTATCTGAGCGCGGGTCAGTGTGTGCGCGCGCGCACGGCGTGAGTGGAGACTTACATATATCTATATATGTAAGTAACCGCCGCAAGCACCGCCCGCTCAGCGCTAGCGGGGACGCAGCCTTAGGAGGCAGGAGCGGCAGATCCTTGAGAGACTGGAACTTGCAGGGCAGCTGCAGTGAAGTCCGAGCTCCACCCTTCCCTTTCTTCCTTTCAACTGATCCCTCCTTAAATAGTACCAGACTTCATTCATTCCAGGACTAAACCAAATGTAGCATTTCAAAACATAAACAAATTAATAAAACATAATACACTTGGCATTAAGTATACAGTATCCTACAGCCAAACATAAGTGAATATTATAAATACCAGCTGCAAGTTATGTTACTCTTGCAAAGTGAGAATTCAAACCATTGCAGTATCACCTTCCTTACTTTGAACACCTACAATGGTATAATCCACCATGTATGGGATTGTGGGAAGGAAACTCCCCTTCCTTTTAAGGCTACGCCCCCCCCCCCGCCCCCCCAGTGCGCGTGCGACGGGGTGCCTGGCGGCGCTCGTTCCCTGCATCAGAGCGATCTGATGGACTCCAGGCAACTGGTGGCGGGGGCGCGGCCATGACATCACGTGGCTCGTTTGCCCTCATTGGCTGAACCGCCGCGGTGACGTGGCCAACGCTCGGCCGCCACGCCAAAATACAAATATCTTGTCTTTTGGCACAGGCGGTCGCGCATCGCGCTTTGTGCGCACACAAGGTGAGTGGGGCCTGCCCCATAGAGGGCTGTACTTTGTGTGCGGCACGCACGCCATCGCACGCAGCCACGGCTCCCGGAGACGCAGCCTAACAGACACTGCCCAAGAAACAGCAAACACTAAACTACTTTAACAGATCCTGATATATTCCAGGTAAGGATTTGTCTATCTTTATACCTGGGAATTAACCTCCCTCCCCTTATTCCTGCTAGAACTGCATCTAGCACGGGTAAAATCCATTAAGTACGGTGTAGCAAGAAAATAAACAATTCCTGCATTTATTTCACTGCCTTCAGGACACTAAAGGAAAAGTTAGAAAAGTTTGGGGAAAAATAGAGAAACGATAGCTGGGCCCAGCAAAAAGGAAACAGAAAAGACAGAGACACGTGGTGCACTGATTGCAAGAAACAATATACTACTAATACTGTATTACTTTCATAAACAGAAATTTACAAGCAGCCCTGCCACGGGAGAACGGATCAATCGGCAACTTAGCTAATTACTTATCATTGTGTGGATTGTATTGATGCGCATATTAAAGGGGAAACAAATTATAATTAAAAAAAAAAGCTGGCAGCTTGGACTGCTACTGTAAGGCTGCGCTTATAGTGCCGGCCACGTGATGTCGCCCGAAAACAAATGTATCGCCGCCGCCGTCGTGTGCGCTTATAGTAAGCGCGACGCGACGTGAAATTTATATGCCGGTCAAATTTGATTTTTCGTGACAGCCTCTGAACCAATCAATGACCTGATCGCCTGCGACGTCGCCTCAAAGCGAATTACAACTTTTGCTGGTCGGCGACGGGTGACGTCACACGTCGTGTCGCCGTCGCGTGCACTATAAGCGTGACCTAAGAATTACGGGGACCTGGGAATCTTTTGAAGCAGTGAGAATTGATCGTTTCTGTTTATTTTCATGTGGAATCAGCGATCTGGTGCTACCGAAACTGCCATTTTCAGAACCCAACACGCGGAATATTCAGCAGAGCAAGAGGTTTACAGGGAGGAGGTGGCAGTGAGCCAGGGTGGAAAAGAAGAAGAGCAAGATAATGGTACCACATCGCCCTCTGAGGATCAGGTAATGTCACCTTTTTGTTAAATGTGCATATTTGTATCCAGACAAGAACAGCAGCGTTTGAGTGACGGCACATTCACTTCCTACAGGAAGATGGTATATTGAATCTGCAAATTATGGGAGGTTGTGTCCTTGCAAGAAGAAAGTCAGTAACTCAGACAGTGACAAGCATTAGGCTGAGTCCCCGCTGGCGCTGAGCGTGGTCATGCATTTACGCGCGGGGGGGCGGCGCATTGCAGGTAGTTGAGCGTGCGCTAAAGGTATAATTTTTTTGTTTATCTGAGCGCGGGTCAGTGTGTGCGCGCGCGCACAGCGTGAGTGGAGACTTACATATCTCTATATATGTAAGTAACCGCCGCAAGCACCGCCCGCTCAGCGCTAGCGGGGACGCAGCCTAGGCCCGGGCCATAGAGGGGTAGGGAGAGCGGAGGCGCGCTAACGCTGAGGCTCGCCTGCTTCAGTCAGCGCGATTGCACGGACTTGCAGGCGAGCCAGCGTGCGCAAAGGGAGCCAGGGGGAGGTGGTTGGAGGTGGGGCAGTGACGTCGCTGGGCCAATCGCCCGCGACGCATTGACGTCAATGTCTTGTCTTTTGGCAAAGGCGGTCGCGCATCGCGCTTTCTGCGCACACAAGGTGAGTGGGGCCTGCCCCATAGAGGGCTGTACTTTGTATTCGGCACGCACGCCATCGCACGCAGCCACGGCTCCCGGAGACGCAGCCTAACAGACACTGCCCAAGAAACAGCAAACACTAAACTACTTTAACAAATCCTGATATATTCCAGGTAAGGATTTGTCTATCTTTATACCTGGGAATTAACCTCCCTCCCCTTATCCCTGCTAGAACTCACTATAAGCGTGACCTAAGAATTACGGGGACCTGGGAATCTTTTGAAGCAGGGAGAATTGATCGTTTCTGTTTATTTTCATGTGGAATCAGCGATCTGGTGCCACCGAAACTGACATTTCAAGAACCCAACACGTGAAATATTCAGCAGAGCAAGAGGTTTACAGCGAGGAGGTGGCAGTGAGCCAGGGTGGGAAAGAAGAAGAGCAAGATAATGGTACCACATCGCCCTCTGAGGATCAGGTAATGTCACTTTTTTTTTTAAAATGTTCATATTTGTATCCAGACAAGTACAACAGCTTTTGATTGACGGCACATTCACTTCCTAAAGGAAGATGGTATATTGAATCTGTAAATCTTGTGAATATATGAGGGTTTTGTGTAGTTGTGACATCCATGATGACAATTAAATAGTTTTATTTTTTTTATAACATAATACCTTTTCCTTTGCAATCTATCCAAAATTCTGCAGCTCGGATAATTTCACTTTGTCCCAGAACAATCTGTGCTCATCTCCTCCTTAAACCCCTCTCCTGGCTTCCCATCAAGTTCTGGATCACTTACAAAATGATCTTTCTTCCCTCCACGGCCCTCCAATCATCTGCCCCTCCCAACATACCAGCTCTGATCTCTCGCTATGCCCCTGCGCTCTACCCATAACTATCTCCTTTCCACCCCTTTCACCTCCACTACACTTTCTCTCGTCTTAAACCTATTTGAGGTAGGAAAACAGATAATTATTTGAGGAAGGAAAACGGATAATTATTTGAGGAAGGAAAACGGATAATTATTTGAGGAAGGAAAACGGATAATTATTTGAGGAAGGAAAACGGATAATTATTTGAGGAAGGAAAACGGATAATTATTTGAGGAAGGAAAACGGATAATTATTTGAGGAAGGAAAACGGATAATTATTTGAAGCCAGGAGAACTTATCATTTTTTTTTTTTTTGGAATCAGGGACCTGGTGTCTCAGAAACTAACATTTTGAGAACCCAACAAGAGGAATATTCAGCTGAGCCCGAGCTTTACAGAGAGGAGGCAGCAATGAGCCAAGATGGGAATGAAGAACAGGATAGTGATACAACATCGCCCTCTGAGGATCAGGTAATGTCACGTTTTTGGGAATTGGCACATTTGTGTCCAGACAAGTACAAATGCTTTTAATTTACAGCACATACCCTTCCTAAAGGAGGATGGTATATTGAATTACCTTACCAATTTCACAGATATCAGAAGGATAAGGATAAGTGGTACACAGCACAGACTATGTTTTGGTTTCATTACAGTGAGGATGTTTTACAATTCAATATTGCCTGGAGTCTTGCGACTTCGTTTAAAGCAATAATTTGCAAGCAAGCACCACTTGAAATAAAGGTGTTTAATCAATTAAATGAAAGCACATCTGGCCAAAACAGAAGTGAGGTGCTTAATTATCACCTGAGAATATATTTCGGAATCACAGAAGGATTTGACGCCACGGTGTAATATTATACCTTAGTCTTTATTTTCACAGTTCTCCAGGAAAGGACTGACAGCTCTTCATATAGTTGTACTTCAGCATTAGATATTTTATATAAAAAAAATTCTATTGTCTAACTCCCTTATTCATTGGATCTCAATGTTGGGAGAAAAGCTGAATTTTCATTGTTTTTTTCTCCACAGTACGATTTAGTTTAATGAATAATGATTTATCACATCTTAAAGGAATTATTTAATGTGTAAACAATAAGTCACAAATGATTAGAGATCATTTGTGATGCAATTATAACATGAGAAAGCGGGTTATTTTTGTTCCAAATTGTGATTTTGCAAGAGTAGCTAATTCTGACTTAGTGACCCCAGCTGTTTGCTAAAATATCCCAGCAATATTTTGACAATATCATAGTTGTGGCAGAAATTGGTCACCAATTGAGAATTGCCTAACTGAAATTGGTCATGTCTTACTTACATTTGCGTGTGATAAATGCAAAACATGTTATATCAGCATTGGTTTTATTAATAGCTTGAATGTTGCATCACCGGCAGATCCCTCTGCCAGCATAAGATGGGATAAGAAAAGTGCACAATATTCTTATCGTTTATTTATAATGTGCAATCCGTAGCGCTGTGCAGTGAGGGGACCGCAGTTACATCAAGGAGAACAACATACAAATAAGAACAAATCGATACAAAAGGTACTGAGGGCCCTGCTCTTTGGGGGCCCTGCTCTTTGGGGGCCCTGCTCTTTGGGGGCCCTGCTCTTTGGGGGCCCTGCTCTTTGGGGGCGCTGCTCTTTGGGGGCCCTGCTCTTTGGGGGCCCTGCTCTTTGGGGGCCCTGCTCTTTGGGGGCCCTGCTCTTTGAGGGCCCTGCTCTTTGGGGGCCCTGCTCTTTGGGGGCCCTGCTCTTTGGGGGCCCTGCTCTTGAGAGTTTATAATCTAGAGGGAATAAGGGCCACAGTTGAAACAAAATGTATAATTGGCACATTCGTTAATTCTCTTAACTGCAATTATTATTCTCCCCCTTCCCTCCCCCACGGTCTTATATGTGTTTTTATAGCAGGGCACTACAGCTCCAGATGGAAATGTAGTAGACGATTTGTCCAAGGAAAGAGATGACTTGGAGAGGGGGCATCCTCAGCAGAGGTTCTCTGAGATTTGTGACCGGGACCAAAGGTTGCAGTTAGAAGCCAAAGAGCGACAGCGCTCAGCTGAGGGAAAACAGCTTATGTCAAGCTACGAAGACGTGAGAGGGAAGGAAGCTTTGGAAGGAAAAGCAACAGAGAGACCCTCAATTAGGGACCAAGAAGCGGGTCCAACAGAAACCTCTTTGGTTTACACTTCCAACTCCAGGACGGTATTTGAAGATGCAAACTTGAGTCCCACAGCGAACCCACTTGTGAGTACTTGAGAGTGCAGCAGAGTCTCCGTGACTTATGAAAGCACGTAACACTTCACATGGCATCTTACACACTCACCTTCTGGCCCAATTACAGTCTCAGAGAAGGGGCGCCTCAGTGAGTAACGACACTGACTCTGTAAAACAATAACACTGAGTGTGAAGCAGGGGAACTTAGTTCTAATACCGCTGTCAGCTCCTTATGACCTTGGGCACTTTATCTGCCTGTGCCTCAGGCACCAAAATCATAGAGTGTAAGCTCCACGGGGCAGGGACTGTGCCTGTAACATTCCTATGTGCTGCGTACCACGCGCTGTACTGTAATTGTGACGCGCTTTGTGTCCCACTGGGAGAGAAGCGCTGTATGTAATAGAGTTGTTATTTCTCGTACCTGACTTAACCATGGTCACAAAGAGTTGGCACTGGAATTCAAACCTGTTTTCCCACAGTTGAAAAACAGATAAGGTCCTTATTTAGTACTATTAACGGCCAATATATAATGTGCCAGTAAAAGATGCACACATTTTATGTACTTAAAGCAACAGTCCATGCTGCCGTTTAAAAAATATAAAAATTCCCTTTAATATGCGCATCAATACAATCCACACAATGATAAGTAATTAGCTAAGTTGCCGATCGATCCGTTCTCCTGTGATCGATCGAAGAAGATTGGGCTCAGGGGTTCACTAAATGACTGCAGAGGAGTATTGACTGAGGATCTGTGACTTTGTAAATGGTTGCTATAGAAACAAAAAAGGCTTGTTACATTATAATACATTAAAAATGTCATTCAAAGTTGTTTAAAAAAAAAATGTATTTTCTCCTAGTACAGAACTGATTTATTACAAAAAAACACACATGTAGCATATAACTTGGCCTGCAGCTTTAATATTAGCCAGTTTTAGGTTGTGCATTTAAGGGGCACATTTGCCTTATGATAAATTACATTGTATCACCTCTTTCACCTCATTGCCTTACTTGCTTAAATGAAATGCCCACATACAGTGCCTATAATACAGAGCGAGGTTTACACCAGCTAACAACATCAATTAACGGTATTTATTTATTTATACACGCAGAACTTGTCCTGGTCATTTGGTATGAACAATAATCTTCCCGTTCACAACCTGCACGATGAGGATCACCAAGTGATTCTGTACGTGTGTGCTCACACGGCTGTGATCCACGACTTCCGGCTGAACCGCCAGCATCACCTACAGGTACAACAGGAAGCCGGGGGTTTCTCATATCTCGGGGTCAGTGTGCGGTGAACAGGCTAGAGCCGCATTTCCTGTCTTGGGGGGGAGGGGATGGGGGGGGGTCCCTGTCCCCCCTGTCTCCCCTGTCCCTCCTGTCCCTGTCCCCCCTGTCTCCCCTGTCCCTGTCCCCCCTGTCCCTCCTGTCCCTGTCCCCCCTGTCTCCCCTGTCCCTGTCGTCCCTGTCCCTCCTGTCCCCCCTGTCTCCCCTGTCCCTGTCGTCCCGTCTGATTTGTACATTCCACTGTGTTCTTTTATTCACCCGCAGGGTCACTGTAGCTGCATTTCGTGCGTGTGTGTGAGTGATGATCGGAGATGGATTGCTACGGCCGACCGGGGACCGGAAAGTCTCATCATTGTATGGGATGCCTTCTCTGGGTAGGATTGTATTTGCAGTACATATTACTGAGACTACAAACACTGGCCCTACGTATCGAAGGCAGAATGTAGGCACACGGCTCACACGGCAATACTTAGGCCAGGCAGCATCTATGCCAGGGGCGGGCAAACTCCAGTCCCCAAGGGCCACCAACAGCTCAGGTTTACAGGATATCCCTGCTGCAGCACAGGTGGCTTGGCTCAGTCTTCTGATTGAGCCACTTGTGCTGAAGCAGGGATATCCTGTAAACCTGAGCTGTTGGTGGCCCTTGAGGACGGGAGTTGGTCACTTCTGATCTATGTATTGGTCTTAGTTGCGCCATTTTGGGGTATCTCTGCGCCTGCCTGCGACGAGACGAGGGATTTATGGAGCACGTGAGAGCAGGTATATTAGCGCAAGTCTGTGTGTTAGTAAATGTGCGCTATTCCTGACTTTTATTGACGGTTGCGTCAGTTTTCTCCATCTCCTTACAGGGGGTGTAAGTCGTTTCTTAGCACATAATACTAGCGCAGCTCGCACCAGAGTCTGCAGGAGTATAAATACTGCTAATCTCCTGGTACGTACAGTATGTGAATGCACCTTGGCTTGCTGTGCAGGAGTATAAATACTGCTAATCTCCTGGTACGCACAGTATGTGAATGCACCTTGGCTTGCTGTGCAGGAGTATAAATACTGCTAATCTCCTGGTACGCACAGTATGTGAATGCACCTTGGCTTGCTGTGCAGGAGTATAAATACTGCTAATCTCTGGGTACGTACAGTATGTGAATGCACCTTGGCTTGCTCTGCAGGAGTATAAATACTGCTAATCTCTGGGTACACACAGTATGTGAATGCACCTTGGCTTGCTCTGCAGGAGTATAAATACTGCTAATCTCTGGGGACGTACAGTATGTGAATGCACCTTGGCTTGCTCTGCAGGAGTATAAATACTGCTAATCTCTGGGGACGTACAGTATGTGAATGCACCTTGGCTTGCTCTGCAGGAGTATAAATACTGCTAATCTCTGGGTACGTACAGTATGTGAATGCACCTTGGCTTGCTCTGCAGGAGTATAAATACTGCTAATCTCTGGGTACACACAGTATGTGAATGCACCTTGGCTTGCTCTGCAGGAGTATAAATACTGCTAATCTCTGGGTACGCACAGTATGTGAATGCACCTTGGCTTGCTCTGCAGGAGTATAAATACTGCTAATCTCTGGGGACGTACAGTATGTGAATGCACCTTGGCTTGCTCTGCAGGAGTATAAATACTGCTAATCTCTGGGGACGTACAGTATGTGAATGCACCTTGGCTTGCTCTGCAGGAGTATAAATACTGCTAATCTCTGGGGACGTACAGTATGTGAATGCACCTTGGCTTGCTCTGCAGGAGTATAAATACTGCTAATCTCTGGGTACGTACAGTATGTGAATGCACCTTGGCTTGCTCTGCAGGAGTATAAATACTGCTAATCTCTGGGTACGTACAGTATGTGAATGCACCTTGGCTTGCTCTGCAGGAGTATAAATACTGCTAATCTCCTGGTACGTACAGTATGTGAATGCACCTTGGCTTGCTCTGCAGGAGTATAAATACTGCTAATCTCTGGGTACGTACAGTATGTGAATGCACCTTGGCTTGCTCTGCAGGAGTATAAATACTGCTAATCTCTGGGTACGTACAGTATGTGAATGCACCTTGGCTTGCTCTGCAGGAGTATAAATACTGCTAATCTCTGGGTACGTACAGTATGTGAATGCACCTTGGCTTGCTATGCAGGAGTATAAATACTGCTAATCTCTGGGTACGTACAGTATGTGAATGCACCTTGGCTTGCTGTGCAGGAGTATAAATACTGCTAATCTCTGGGGACGTACAGTATGTGAATGCACCTTGGCTTGCTCTGCAGGAGTATAAATACTGCTAATCTCCTGGTACGTACAGTATGTGAATGCACCTTGGCTTGCTGTGCAGGAGTATAAATACTGCTAATCTCTGGGGACGTACAGTATGTGAATGCACCTTGGCTTGCTCTGCAGGAGTATAAATACTGCTAATCTCTGGGTACGCACAGTATGTGAATGCACCTTGGCTTGCTCTGCAGGAGTATAAATACTGCTAATCTCTGGGTACGTACAGTATGTGAATGCACCTTGGCTTGCTATGCAGGAGTATAAATACTGCTAATCTCTGGGTACGCACAGTATGTGAATGCACCTTGGCTTGCTATGCAGGAGTATAAATACTGCTAATCTCCTGGTACGTACAGTATGTGAATGCACCTTGGCTTGCTCTGCAGGAGTATAAATACTGCTAATCTCTGGGTACGTACAGTATGTGAATGCACCTTGGCTTGCTGTGCAGGAGTATAAATACTGCTAATCTCTGGGGACGTACAGTATGTGAATGCACCTTGGCTTGCTGTGCAGGAGTATAAATACTGCTAATCTCTGGGGACGTACAGTATGTGAATGCACCTTGGCTTGCTCTGCAGCAGTATAAATACTGCCAATCTCTGGGTAAGTACAGTATGTGAATGCACCTTGGCTTGCTCTGCAGGAGTATAAATACTGCTAATCTCTGGGTACGCACAGTATGTGAATGCACCTTGGCTTGCTCTGCAGGAGTATAAATACTGCTAATCTCTGGGTACGCACAGTATGTGAATGCACCTTGGCTTGCTCTGCAGGAGTATAAATACTGCTAATCTCTGGGTACGTACAGTATGTGAATGCACCTTGGCTTGCTCTGCAGGAGTATAAATACTGCTAATCTCTGGGTATGCACAGTATGTGAATGCACCTTGGCTTGCTCTGCAGGAGTATAAATACTGCTAATCTCTGGGTACGTACAGTATGTGAATGCACCTTGGCTTGCTATGCAGGAGTATAAATACTGCTAATCTCTGGGTACGCACAGTATGTGAATGCACCTTGGCTTGCTCTGCAGGAGTATAAATACTGCTAATCTCTGGGTACGCACAGTATGTGAATGCACCTTGGCTTGCTCTGCAGGAGTATAAATACTGCTAATCTCTGGGTACGTACAGTATGTGAATGCACCTTGGCTTGCTCTGCAGGAGTATAAATACTGCTAATCTCCTGGTACGTACAGTATGTGAATGCACCTTGGCTTGCTCTGCAGGAGTATAAATACTGCTAATCTCTGGGTACGTACAGTATGTGAATGCACCTTGGCTTGCTGTGCAGGAGTATAAATACTGCTAATCTCTGGGGACGTACAGTATGTGAATGCACCTTGGCTTGCTGTGCAGGAGTATAAATACTGCTAATCTCTGGGGACGTACAGTATGTGAATGCACCTTGGCTTGCTCTGCAGCAGTATAAATACTGCCAATCTCTGGGTAAGTACAGTATGTGAATGCACCTTGGCTTGCTCTGCAGGAGTATAAATACTGCTAATCTCTGGGTACGTACAGTATGTGAATGCACCTTGGCTTGCTCTGCAGGAGTATAAATACTGCTAATCTCTGGGTACGTACAGTATGTGAATGCACCTTGGCTTGCTCTGCAGGAGTATAAATACTGCTAATCTCTGGGTACGTACAGTATGTGAATGCACCTTGGCTTGCTCTGCAGGAGTATAAATACTGCTAATCTCTGGGTACGTACAGTATGTGAATGCACCTTGGCTTGCTCTGCAGCAGTATAAATACTGCTAATCTCTGGGTACGTACAGTATGTGAATGCACCTTGGCTTGCTCTGCAGGAGTATAAATACTGCTAATCTCTGGGTACGCACAGTATGTGAATGCACCTTGGCTTGCTCTGCAGGAGTATAAATACTGCTAATCTCTGGGTACGCACAGTATGTGAATGCACCTTGGCTTGCTCTGCAGGAGTATAAATACTGCTAATCTCTGGGTACGCACAGTATGTGAATGCACCTTGGCTTGCTCTGCAGGATTCCCGTTCACACCATATTCGACAGCCATCCAGAAGGTGGAGTCGTTGCCATTGCAATGTCTCAGAATACAAAGTATTTGGCGACTATCGGAGGTGGAACAATCCAGGTAAAAGAGACACTTCACATTACTTACTTGGTACATTTATAAGGCAAACAATATAGATACTGGAGTGATTGTCACAGATGCACAGTACTACTGTACAATGCAGTATGTAAACAGTACATGCACACGGTAGAACTCCAGCAAAGACTTTCTGAGTGCGAGTTCATTTTTACCAGGGGTGGCCAACTCCAGTCCTTAAGGGCCACCAACAGGTCAGGTTTTCATGATATCCCTGCTTCAGCACAGTGGCTCAATCAGTGTCAATGACTGCACCACCTGTGCTCAAGCAGGGATATCCTGAAAACCTGACCTGTTGGTGGCCCTTGAGGACTGGATGGCTACCACTGATTTATAAGGTCCATTTGGGAAAGCTAGCCTATGCAAACATTTTGGGAAGTATCCGGCCTTTGCTCATACATTTTACGTGTAATAATTGTTGACCTTTCCACAAGCAGAACCAATTGTGAGAGTGGCTGTGCCCCAGATAACGGGCATTACATGCCGTGGAAACAGCCCCCACCCACATCTTTGGAGAATGAGTTTAAACAAACAGCATACACTGACAGCACAACCCGATGTCCCTGTTCATTCTAACACATTAGTGCGGGGCTGGCCAACTCCAGTCCTCAAGGGCCACCAACAGGTCAGGTTTTCAGGAAATCCCTGCTTCGGCACAGGTGGTGCAGTCGAAGACTGAGCCACTGATTGAGCCACCTGTGCTGAATACCCAGGGATATAGCCACTGAATAGCCACCTGTGCTGAGCCACCTGTGCTGAAGCAGGGCTATCCTGAAAACCTGACCTGGGTCTTGAGGACTGGAGTTGGCCGCCCTTGCATTAGTGCTTTAGCTGTTAATAATATTAATCCTAGTCCTGGATACTGCAGTGCTGTGTGCACTATGAATCCCTTCCCCCAAACACGTTATAACCTCATTGTTGGTTCCTTTGGAAAAACATAAATAGTGATTTGCTGTCAATGAATTCCCTACATTGAGTTGGGTTCAGATTTTCATGGGCCTTAAGGTGCACAAAGGCTTAGCACCGTTTAGTAAACCTGGCCCCATCTGATGTACAACAAAACATAGTTATTTACTGTTTATCTCTAAAGTGCTCAAAGGGCCTGTACTAATGCAAGAGGTAGTGGCTGCTAAATATGAACCCTAATGAGCTGTATTTTAGTTATTATTATTATTATTATTATAATAATAATACATGTGCAATGTATTTCAGTGTGTCGGAATGACATTGTTTCTACCAATGAATGATGACGTTCACAGGACTCTTTGTATTTTTTAGAGAGTTTGCATTTGGGGCTGGACCAAAGGTACTGGGAAACCCATTTGCACTGCAGAACTCAGCCCAGACTTTGGCCTGCAGGTAAGCCACTTTACAAGACATATACAGTAATACAGTATGCACTTAAATATATACAGCTATCTATAGGTACATGTATATGTAGGGTTCTATACAGTAAGGGCAGATACAATAGATATGTTCAAAATAGGTTGGATATCTTTTTAGAAAGAAAAGTTATGCAGGGATATACCAAATAAGTAAACATGGGAAGGATGCTGATCCAGGGAGTAATCTGATTGCTATTAATTGGAGTCAGGAAGGAATGTATATCTCCCCTTATGAGACAGCATTAGATGATGTGTCACTGGGGTTTGATGTTTTCCTTCCTCCGGATAGGATAAAGTATCTGTCGTCTAAATTTAGCATAGGTGTAACTCGATGGGCATATGTCCTTTTCAACATCTACTGTGTAACTGTGTGCGTATACAACATACAGAAGCATGTTCCCATATAATTGTGACACCATTGATATGATAATATAATCATATACTGATCTAGTTTAATGTATATCAAGACCATATCATTATTATCAACTGGAAGTTTTATGGGGCTGACGTGTCATTTGCTTATATTTAAGCATCTATGTATATAATTACTTTGCAGAAATACATCATATTCAACCCGCGAGACCATGCACAGCTCATCACCAACAGCGAAACACAAGTGATATTTTATGCGTGGGTGAGTAGAGAATGAACACGGTTTAGATTCAAAAGACCCTGTCTCTCAAAATGTATATACAGGCAGTCCTCGGTTATCCAACGGAATCCGTTCTGGGAGTAGCGTTGGATAGTGAAACCGTTGTAAAGTGAGTCCCGTGTTAATCAGTGGCGGTGAGCGTCGGATAACGCATTCCGGCGTCGAAAAACGACCCAAAGGGAGGCATTGTAAAGCGTTGGATACGCCCTTCGTTGTAAAGTGAAACGTTGGATAGCGAGGACTACCTGTAGTCGGTGATCTAAGTGGATTAAAGAAAGTTGTGGTAAACTTTATGGTCCTTCAGAAAGATCTCCATTTATTAAACGTATTTCAGAAAGAAATAATCTTTCCAATGCCCGTGACGCAGAGTCACCAAAGTGGCACCACCCCCGGGGCACTTATGTGATTTGTCCTGGAGCGATCACGTGACGTGGCTACTACCCCGTGAAACAGGAAACAGAAGTGGAAGGATCTCCACTTCCGTTTCCATCGCGATGGCCGCTCCAATGGAGAGGTGCCCCCTAGGTAACGGGTATTTGCCCCCGGTGTACCACGGGGCGTCACCCGGGGTCTGAAAAGGGTAAGCGATGGGAAATAGAATGAGGAGAGGCTCAGCAAAATAAATCACATTTTCTTTCAAAAGAAAAGTGGAATTGTAAGTTTGTAAATAACAAAAAGTAGCTCTACTCTGGGTGTGAATTATTTTATATATATATATATATATATACACAAATTTGTGACTTACATTTTTTATTGAAGTTATTCAGGGGGTTACAGAAAAGAATAAAGCGTGGGAGGGGAGGGGGTCCGTTCATATTGCATACATCACAAGACATGAATTACGTCTCTTACACAGCTGGAATCTCCCTGGTGCGCTCAGAATTTGGGACTCTCTTAGTGAGTCGAGTTTGTCTCTTGGCACCGTGTAGTGTGGTATCTTATAGTGGTCTCGCCACTCAGTGGGCCTGGGGCATCCTAGATTTAACTCTTCCTCCTGGGGACGGGTACTCGTGGATATATATATTTTTTAATATTGGTACCCTGTACTCCGTAGCAACGACACATGTCAACCACTGGTATTAATCCATAATGGCTTCATCAATTTGAAATACTGTCCCCACTTTCCCTAAAAGCTGCCGCGCCTCTGGTTCTGAGCAGCAGCAGCATCGTGACTCTGGTATTTACATGACATAGTATTTAAATAGCCATCTTTATATATCAAGCAAAAACCATCACGTTAAAATAACTGCTAATTAGAAATCGTATGTGTGTATATATATATTTTTTTTTTTTATATCAGCAGAATGATACCAGTTTGGAATACGTTGCACCTCCTCTGAGTGACACAGTGAGTTGATTTGGTTTATTAATTAAACAAAGAGTGGAAAGTGGCATAGCATCTCTGGGACGGCAAGTAGATACCTGGTAAGCGCCCCAAGGGGGGGTGGCAAAGTTGATGTAAGCAGCCAAAGGATGGAGACAGTTGCCTCCCTCTACAGAAACAGGCTTTAGCTTTACAATGAGCTCCCGTCTAGCTTTGTCTTAACATATATGTTCTCTTTTGTGATACAATGTTACTGGCTTCCCTCTCACACTGCGCTGCGCCAGGCATTGAAAACATGACCATTATAACCCTAAGGCCAACCTGCCATCATGAGGCTTTAATCTTCTGCTGCTGGGGCTGCAAAGAACTACTGCCCATAGAAACCCAGGGACGTGGAGAACCAGCAGGCACTGGGATTAGAGGTCGAAAACTGGTCTGGATCAGAACCTCGTGTTGATATGGATTCCAGAGGGCAATAGTGCTTGGGGTAGACGTAAGGCTATCTCAGCCGTAACTTAATTTGTGTCTGGTTATTCCCACTACCAGCTTCACATTGCAAAACCAGTACCCAACCTCACACTTAGGGCCACCAACAGGTCAGGTTTTGAGGATAACACTGCTTCAGCACAGGTGGCTCAATCAGTGGCTCAGTCGAAGACTGAGCCACTGATTGAGCCACCTGTGCTGAAGCTGGGATATCCTTAAAACCTGACTTGTTGGTGGCCCTTGAGGACTGGAGTTGGCCGCTCCTGGGCTATGAACGACTTGAACCCCGGCAGTGCTGCAAAGCTGTGCAATACGGCAGGCATAAGCTTATAGGGGCCATGTGAACATGGACAAGAAGCAAAAAGAGACGCACTGTGCGCGCTCATTTGCATGTCATTACCCAGAATCCCTGGCTGCAGCGGAAGCAGTGTATGCTAAGAGATAATGGCAGGTTTGTGGCCCCGTCTGAGACATGTGTGTATGTGTGTATTTACTTACACAGCGCGTCACAGCGGTACTACACGAGACATAATAATATAACAGACAATGCGAATAAGCGATTCAGACATGGCCGTAACAATAGGAAAGGGAGTCCCTGCCCCAAAGAGCTTACAATCTACTTGAATGGGTTCACAAGTGGTATTTTTATTTACTAAACCACGTGAAAGAAAGCCACGGGTGTGAGGTTTTACTGCAGATCGGAAAATGCGCAGACACGGATGACCACATGATTCTTATCTGCCGTCACATCCTATGTTCCTATGCTATATTGTTTTCTGCTACATGGGTGTTGCCTATATTGTCTAAATATGTAGGGTTGCCAGACGTCCCATATATACAGGATTGTCCCGTATTTCATTGGCGTGTCCCATTATCCCGGAAAGGACTATCGGGACGCATCACTGTCCCGTATTTTAGCGCCTTGTCGGGAAAATGCCTGAACTTAAAATGACTGTAATGGAATCAGTTCTACAAACATAATAGATTTGTTCTTGAGCGTCATCGTTGCCTTTTCCGATAGTGCTGGGCTTAGTAAATGATTAAAATAATAAAGTTCGGACACTGCCTGGTCATCTCCTAATACCCTGACCCCCCGGCCCCTACAGGCGTTCCTTTTTCTCCCACCGCTACTCGTTAGTTCCGCGCGCGTCTTTCCTCGCCCGTCCAAGCGCAGAGAGGATAAAAAAAACAAAGAATATAGCGGACAAGCAGGAGATACCATTCATCATTCATCCCACGTTTATTTATTTATAAAATGTTTTACCAGCAAGTAATACACTGAGAGTTACCTCTCGCCATGGCGTCACACTCTCATACTGGATTTCGCCGTCCCTGTATTTTAACAACTTCAATCTAGCGACCCTATAAACACATGACAACCCCATGGTAATACTTGTACCTCTTTTTGCAGACATTTAACAAACCAGTGGGGGCTTTCAGCCAGTCGGTGTTTGATTTCAGTGCGGGGAAAGCTTTCACGGGCACATATGCAGGAAAGTTGGTCGTCTGGGAGACAATCTACATCCCCTCTATCAGCGCAAAGACCCCCATAAAAGCGCACAATAAAAAGCCCCTGAAGTTGATGCACTTGCAGAACGACGGTATCACTGTGCTCACCACCCACGACAGGTCATTCTATATTTTTCCCTCGATCCTCAGCAACCCATATATTTTGGATTGTCTCGTTTTCTATTTAAAAAAGCAACGTTGTTAGCGGAGCCGTTGAGTTCATTGTGATATTTTCCTTTTCCTATTTCCTTTTGTGATGTTGCAATCCGGATATAGGCCGCAATTATAGCGCTGGCGGCGCGCGCGCGCCACCGAATCAAATACCTGGTGTCCAGTGACGCTACACATCGCGGGCGTGACCGCGACTGCGCGACTGTATCCAGAGGCGACAAAATAGTTTGTTTTAGATGCGCGCCGCCGCCGCCACTATAATCGCGGCCATAGCCTCCAAAATCATAGACTTGATCCATATAAAGATGGCTGCCGTTGTGCTCATGGGATGAAGCCTGAGCGATGAATGCTTATCTTAGCATTTGTAATGATGGCTAAAAAGGGAAAAGAAGAACAGAATGTTGTATATTTTAAGAGTATTATGTATTTTAGGGGAGTGCACCTCTCAATAAATCATCAGTTTGTCCTTTCAGGAAAGACCGAAGGACATTAATATGTACAGCCTAGAGCAGGGGTGCACAAACTGGGGGGGGGGGAGCCGCCAAGAGGGGGTGCGAGATTTTCTGGGGGGGGCGCAGCGCTTACAGAGGCCCCGCCCTCTTCCCGAAAGCATCTAAATTAAATGCCGGGGGACGGCGCGAGGCCTCTGTAAGTTCCCTTACCTTGACTCAGACGGGCGATGTGTCGCCACGGCAACGTGGCATCGAATAAATGACGCCACTGGGTCACGTGATGTCACATGACCCTGCGGCGTCATTTGACGCTTGAGACAAGGTAAGGGGGGGGGGGGGGAAGCAAGCAGTGGGGGAGAGCAGGGCAAAAAGTTTGCACACCCCTGGTCTACAGAATAGAAAGGAGAGGGGGAATATGGTCAAAACTTTGAAATACCAAACAAAGTACAGGAGGGCAGCGTATCTCAGGGAAAGGGGAGTGCAAGAGCAAGATAATAACTTTATTTCATATAGTGCTATTGCCCCAATGGGACTCAAAGCGCTTCACAGTAACAGTATAGTGCGCGGCACTCAGCACATAGGATTATTACAGATACAGGCCCTGCCCAGCAGAGCTTACAGTCTGTTTGGGATAAAGTGACTTGCCCAAGGTCACAAGAAGCTGACACTGGGAACTGAACCTGATTCAAACTCGGTGTCATTGTCCTCAGAGTGTTTACTCACTGAGCCGCTCCTTCTCCCTGGGAGATGCTGTGCTCTGCCGCTGGGAGGAGGCAGCTAAGGGGAGATGTGAGGAGGTGCTTCTTCACTGAAAGGGTGGTGGATGGGTGGAATAGCCTCCCAGCAGGGGGTAATACAGTAAGGGAATGCAAAACACGCTTGGGATAGACACGAGGCATAATCCTAAATACGACAGAAAGCCCCGCGGGTCAGATAGTGTCCGAGGTTTTACGGCAGGTAGGGAAATGGGCAGCGGGGTGGGGTCACGTGGTTCCTACCTGCGGTCACGTTCCGTGTCTCTATGTTCCGTTCAGGTATTTTGTGACTGGCGACGTTCAGGGTCACGTGAAATTCTACGACCAACAACTGCAGCTATTAAACGGGTACAGCCATTTCCGCCTGGCGCCGATTCGTTCCATCTCCTTCTCCACGTGCCCACCGCGCACAGCCAGTAACGAGACCAACTACCCTCAGGACTGCTCCATATGGGGAGATCAGTTTGCCATAAGGTGGGACCTCCAGGAACCTTGCTGTCCTTTTGTTGTCCTATTGGTTTTAATATAATTTCCCAAATTGCTTTGGTTAAGAAACGTTTGATATTATGAAATAAAAGGGGAGCAGTTCAGTATTTGGGGACATGGGGAAAAAAAAAACGCATTTTAGGTTTCTAAAGCCATTTAAAGCTGCAGTTCAGTCTTTTTTTTTTTTTTTTAATTCAATAGTTTCATGTGTGCAATCTCTAATTACCTAAAGAACTGCATAGCTGCCGGTCAATTCGTTCTCCATGTGTTGATCGGCGAAATTTGGCAACACCTTTAGATATGGGATATGTTTTTCCTCTGCTTCTGTCACCCAGTGGAAGCTCATGAATATTCATGAGCACTCCTGCACTGACATGTGCTAGAGGGAGGGCAGGGCTGACAAAGGGGTGTGCCAGAGCTTGTGACAGGACATGAAGGGGCAGTGCCTTAGCAAATGCTTGTTAAAATAGTATACAAGAAAATTGGTCTTTCAAAGTTGTTGTTTTTAAAACAAAAAATGCTAAAAGTATTTTTTCTTACTACAGAACTGATTTATTAAAATAAACACACATGCAGGATATTGACTGAACTGCAGCTTTAATGATGAAGATGTTGCATTAGTACGCCTAAACCAGGGATGGGCCACCAACAGGTCAGGTTTTCAGGATGTCCCTACTTCAGCATAGGTGGCTCAGCCAATGACTGCACCACTTGTGCTGAAGCAGGGATCTCCTGAAAACCTGTGTTGGTGGCAGCCCATGAGGACTGGAATTTACCCACACCCTGCCTAAACCATTCACCCGTCTGAAGCTTTAGAAGCTTTATTGGGGAATTATTATTATTATTATTATGGGTAATTGCATCTGCTAACCCACAACGCAGCTCTTTCCATTTGCACCCTTGCAAACAGCAAACAAAATCTTATTTTCTCACTAAACATCAATAGAAAATGAGAAGTTGCAAGAATTAGGGGTAATTCTATACTGTCTAAGATGGTTTGGGGCAGGATTTCCGCCTAAAACAGGCCGAATGGCTGCTTCGGACAATACAGCAGAAGGCTCAGGTTTGCTAAACAGTCTCCCCCTCCCCCTCCCTCTCCCTCTCCCCCTCCCTCTCCCCCTCCCTCTCCCTCTCCCTCTCCCCCTCCCACATAGAAACATAGCTGTGACACTGGTACCTTTTTATTTTACAGCAATTTTATTGCATCCACGTCCGATGCTTTGGTGCTTCACGTATTCACAGAGGGTACAATGCTGAGAAAGGTGTTGCAGGAGTCCAGCGAAGCCGTTCACGCGCTCGCCGCTCATCCCTGCAAGCCGCAAATTGCTATCGGAAGCTATAACGGAGTCCTAAAGGTTTGGGACTACAGGGGCAGAAATCACTTCATCAGCAGAATCTTTGGGAAGGGCAAACGTTTGCATTGCCTTTCATATGATCCTACAGGTAACTATGCCACTACGGAGGAGCGGCCACCTGCAGTCCTCAAGGGCCACCAACAGGTCAGGTTTTTAAGTGTGGTTTCTTATCTCATGGCTTCTGGATCTGCATTTTAGGGTTCCTGTTGGGAGCTGGTTTCACGGACGGGAGTGTCCATGTCCTTGATGCCATTACACTGGAAGAAGAATGCGCAGAGCCGTTTAAATACGCCAGAGGAACAATAACTCACATCACTTTCTCGCACGATTCGCGGTATCTTGCGACCGCTGTAAGTCCCGGGCGAATGACGTAGCTTTTAACATGCCAACATTTTCTTAAAGTACGTGAAAGATTTGACGTTTCGCGGCAGTCCCCTTCCGCGGTAGAAACCGTCGCGCAGGTTAAGGGCTCGTTTTAATCATTGTTTTATACGCTCTTCAGAGTGGGTTTTCCCTTTGATTTTTCTGCTGTTTACACTCTGCACGTGTTTGATTTTTATGCTGTTTACACTCTGCACGTGTTTGATTTTTATGCTGTTTACACTCTGCACGTGTTTGATTTTTATGCTGTTTACACTCTGCACGTGTTTGATTTTTATGCTGTTTACACTCTGCACGTGTTTGATTTTTATGCTGTTTACACTCTGCACGTGTTTGATTTTTATGCTGTTTACACTCTGCACGTGTTTGATTTTTCCTCTCTCAGGAATTGTGTTATTTTATTTTGTGGTGTTTTACAGTATCGCTAAGGGGATAACATATTAGTCCAGATACGCAGTTAGTGCCGGATGTGACATGTATATACAGCTGAGGCTGGAAGGAATTCTATTTCTGAAGTATTACTGTACCTTTCAGTGTTGTGATTGCTGTCACGTGAATGCTATGTATCGCAAAAAAAAAAAGGTTAAATATACCCAGCAAAACTAATACCCTGTAATCTTGTGGTAGGATGACGAGTTCACAGTGACACTGTTCAAACTAATAACCCAAAATGGTAGAGCCGCTTGGGAATACTTTGGAAGATATCGGAGCCATTATAAGCCTGTACAGAGCATAGTGTTCGGCATTCATCTGGACAGCGATGAACCCAGACTGTTATCCCTTGGAATGGATCGGATGTTGGTCGGTATATTGGTTGTTATAACATATATATATGTGTGTATGTGTATATCTCTATCTAGCTATATCTCTAGCTATCTCTAGCTATCTCTATCTATATCTCTATTAGGGCCACCAACAGGGGGGGACAGCTGGGACTCCTGTCCCAGGCCCGGTGAGTAAAGGGGCCCGGCCCCCTGCTGGCAAAGCTAATCTGGCCTGATCTGCAGAGGAGGCCTGCTGGAAGGTGTCCGTGGAGGTGCCTGTCCAGGCAGCATGCTATAGACTGGTAGAAGGGAGGTTCCCCTGACAGGCACCTCTGTTGGCACCTTCCAGCAAGCAGCTTAGAAGGCCCCCTCCACGGGCCTCTAACAGGCCCCCTCAATCCTCCAGGGTAGGCAGTGGGGCGCACTCATATACTCTCCTCTCTTTTAATATCCCTGCCCCGTCTCTCCCTCTCTCTCTCCTTCTCTCCTACACCTCTCTCTTCCATTACCTCTCTTCCCCCCCTCTCTCTCTCCTTTCCCCTCTCTCCCTTTTCTTCTCTCTCCTTCCCCCCTCTCTCTCCCCTTCCCCCTCTCTTTCTCCCCTCTCCTCCGCGCACTCACTCCCCCTCTCTCTCCCCCTTCCCCCTTCCTCCTCTCTCTTCCGCACCCTCCACTCTCTCTCCCCTTCTCTCTGCCCCTTCCCCTCTTTTTCTCCCCCTTCCCTCCTCTGTCTCTCCCCATATCTCAGTCTCCCACCCCTAAGGAACACACAATACACTGGGGATTAATGGGAGGTGAGATGTAGGGATTAATGGGAGGGGGTGAGATTTGGGGATTAATGGGGGGTGAGATGTGGGGATTACTAGAGGGAGAAGGGGGGGATTGATAAGGGGGGGCCCTGCTCCTTTAATATGTCCTGGGTCCCAATATTTCTGTTGGTGGCCCTGATCTCTCTCTCGCCCTCTCCCTCCCTCCCCAGCAGAAGATGTTCCCAGTGTTTGTAACACGTTGTTTATGATTCTTGAACAGGTGGAGTATGATCTCATCAACAGCAGTAAAGGCCGCCTCCAAGTCCACAGCAGGGACCGCATTGACCAGAGTGCAATCCCACAATGCTTAGCTTGGTATCCGCCGCTGACCAAAGAATGTTTTATCCTAATACCCAACGATCAGCACAAAATGAAGCTGTACAACGCGACAACCAAAATGTGCAGGTACCGAGAATATATCCCACCTAAAAACACTCTCGCCATGCCCGAAAGAGTACTTGCGTTTTGGTTAATTCGGATTTGTGTTGGTTGTGCCATTAAAGTATTAAGTATTAAGGTATTAAGGTGCCCGTCGGGCCACCAACGCGTTTCTCTGCAAAGATCTTCCGCACAAAGTAGTTTACGGCACATCTGTCACTTGCCAACACGAATTGAGCGATAGTTAGCTGCTGTTTAAAAAGTTACTACTCGTGGCACTGTGGGAGGATGAGTCAGTCAGCGCTTTCAAAACATTTTGCTCATATCGTTTCATATTGAAAGCTTGCTCAATGTTTGTTGGCGACAGATTTCTTATTATAGAAAACAAGTTTCCTTGTTATACCTCAATGTTTAGCAGAAGCTCCTGTCATGCTTTCATGGGAAGCGAGATGCAACAGAAGGGTAATCAGATGTTGGGTTTAAAGTCATATTAGTTACAGAAGCCGAGTTCGCAAATGCAGAATTACCTTTAGAAAAACACTGAGATTTTTGTAATCGTTTGTGTACTTTATATAGTTTATTAATTCACTACAGTTTTCCATAATGTCTACTAAAGGGGCAGATAAGCTTTTTGAAAGCGGTGAATTAAAGCTTTCTCTGCCCCAAAAGTATTCTTTCTCATTGTTCTTTTTATTGGTTTTCCAACATTGTTGGTAAACATGACAGATTTCAGCACATCTTTATAATTTCTCATGTTTAAATTATACAACAAGAAATACAACAGGTATAAAGCAGATGCTCAAGCTTAAGTCCAAAATACACCATTTTGAAATGCAATAATTAACTTACAGAATGTACAGAACATAATATAGTCAGACACATATTACAGACGTTAGGTTCAGATATACTGTTCTCCGGTCTGGATACCCCTTTACCAAAAAGTATTCTAATTATTAAGAAATAACACTATTCCAGGACATTGCTATTTTGTAACATTTAGGGCACAGGGAAAAGCGAGGGATCCAACAAAGAGATAATGAGACGTTTGAAATGTTTTTCAGTAATTAAGGAAAATGGTTTGACTCGATGAGACAAAGGATCAGTATTTTGATATGTGTTTTACAGTGTTTTTATTCTGTGATAAAAGGTGGGGATACTGTGATTCTCCAACAATTTTTTTGTGAGAAGCTATTAACACAGTAGCCGTCTGCACATGCACGAGAGGTCACGTATCAGAGGTCACGCACACGCAGGCGGCCACTGTATTAATAGCTTACACAGTGGCCGTATGAAAAAGGTGGGGATACGGTGTACCCCCAGAAAAAAAGCCCTGATTTTACATACTTTAATTGTATATGTTTGCAACATACATCCAAAATGTGAGCCTTATAGTTGGCAGTAGCAACAATGCTGAGGCTGCGGCCTGGCAGGGAGCGGGCACGCTGGCACTCGTGCGCTGCGCCCTGCTCGGCCGGGCGATTCGTGGCCGGCTAGGTGCGCGCGCTGAGAGGCGTGACGGGGGGCGCGGCCGAGACGTCACGGAGCTGGTACGCCCTCATTGGGCGAACCGCTCACGTGACGAGCGAGCAGCAGATTCAGATTTGCCTGCTTGGCAAGCAGGTAAGCGCTGCGCATGCTCAGGCGCTTGCTCACGCTGGTACACAAACGTTGCCGCAATCTGTTTCACCGTGGCCAGCGTGAGTGCGCCCACCCGCTCAGCGCCACCCCGGACAAGGCCTTCTAAAACCCAAAGTGTATTTTGTGCAAAATGCATTTTTCACGGTTCGTGAAGCCCATGTGCGCTTCTGTCTCCTTCTTCAGGCACACGGTGCTGGGACCGACATTTGGTTCTCCTATTAAGAAAATGGAAGTGCTTTCCTCAGTCAACAATCATGATGCCAGCAAGGGCTATTTGGCTTATATTATAGACGATAAGGTATGCTTTTTTGTGCTTTTTTGGATAAATATTAACAGTAGAGGGTGAGGGCTCCAGGTAACCAGGTTTAAAATCGTACATAATATTTGATCAGCACCTGTTCCTTTATTGCTCCCCTCGCCTATAGGTTGGTCTTCAGATTTTACCGGTTGATGGTAACCCGCACAAGTCAACAGCTCTTACATGCCACCCAGAAGGGGTCTCCAACCTGGTCTGTTCGCATGATGGACGCTATGTCTTTACTGCTGGGGGGAATGACTGCACCGTGTACATGTGGCAGACGAACTTACAGTAAGTGCACGCAAAGCAATAACACAGGGGAGGCCAACGCCAGGCCTCAAGGGCCACCAACAGGTCAGGTTTTCAGGATTATCCCTGCTTCATCACAGGTGGTTCAGTCAATGACTGCACCACCTGGGCTGAAGCAGGGATATTCTGAAACCCTGACCTGTTGGTGGCCTGTAAGGACTGGAGTTGGCCACCCCTGCAATAAACCAACATTATGGTACAAATGAAATCGGTTCAATCGGCGGTTAGAACCTCCCCAACATTCCAAGGTGTTTTCTTCCTTAAAGCTTCAGGGCCCCACGTTTTACTCATTCCCACTCTATAACATCGCATGAAACATCTCATTTAAGGTGAGACTCACCCGTTAGTTACTGCAGCAGGGGCAGGCAGAACAAGAGAACGAGTGTGTCAGAGATGTGTGTGTCGTGGATACTGCCAGTCGTGTATTCTCTGACAAGCAGGAGCTCGGAGAATTGGAAGCGGGAAGGTACTCACGGGGCCTATTACATTTTCCAGACGGTAAAACTCCGGCGAAGGAAACGCAGCAGATTTACCAGAGGAAATTAACCCATTACTTCCCCCTGTAGATCAAAACAAACGCTTGAGTATTATAATACAATGCACCGTGTTCATTTTTCATGCTGCAGTATTTCAAGCCTGATTTATCATTTCTGGTGGGCGAAGAAATCTTCAAACGTCACCTTCGTGGAAATAAAACGCAGCAGTAACATGTAACCGTTGAGGTCTGAGGAAAGGATCTGGACTTTTATTGTATATGACTGTGAGATGTGTGCAGAGGTACATATAATGGAGACTGTTTTAGGGTGAAGTTATATCTTGGCTTTATTGAGCCTGTTCCTTTATCCAGGCAAAATAACAAAATAACAAATTAACAAACCCCTATCCCTGTGTAAGGGTAACTTCCTTCCCCAGACCCTATCTGCAGGACTGGAGGGATATTCCCATTACCAGCCTATCACCCCAATGTCTCAGGAGGTACCTTAAGCAGGTGGCCCTCCGTGTCAGTCTCTGGCAGGTTCCTGGGGCCTCTGTGTCCAGGAAATATAGGTCTCTGGGTGTCGTGGTCTCAGCACAGCCTTTGTGCTCAAGAGAGTGTCTGCGTGCAGGCTTCTCTGCTCTCCTTCTGTCAGCCCAAATGTGAGCTAAGGAATATCTCTCCTGTGTCTCTCATTAGGCTTTTTACAGAGCTCTCATTAGTCCAGGTGGAGACTAGTTAATGGAGTGGCTGCAATTAACTATCTCTCTGCTGGATTCTCAGAGCTCTGAGGCTGCTTTATCTTAACAGGGACATGTCCCTGTTACATGTCCCTGTTACATGTCCCTGTTACATGCCCCTGTTACATGCCCCTGTTACATGCCCCTGTTACATGTCCCTGTTACATGCCCCTGTTACATGCCCCTGTTACATGTCCCCGTTACATGTCCCCGTTACATGTCCCCGTTACATGTCCCCGTTACATGTCCCCGTTACATGTCCCTGTTACATGTCCCTGTTACAGTGACGTGTAACCCAGAATCTCAGATGGCACGAGTAGATGGAAGGAATGATGTTTTTTGTTTATTTTGCAGGGCTCTGGAGGCAGTGGCTTCCCTGGGGGGAGCGGATTTAATACCATTTTACGGTCTGTTGGAGGGAGGGAGAGATGGCGCATTATTCAAGGTTAGAACTTGCATGACGGCTTTATTTCATTTATTTATTTTTTTAAATATGGTTTTGAGGAAAGGAGAAGTTGATACTAAGACACGGATGGGTTATCAGCGCTATTGCTTTTTGTCTTAAAGGTGGTTTTAATTATACAAAACATTGTACATGGAAAGGCTAGAGGTTAACCTGAAAGCGAGTCTGTTTGCAGTCTCTGATTTATAAATGCGCTGAAGTCCGATACCATCTGATGCTAGCGCTAATTATCCGAGTCTTAACATTGGAGCCCTTGGATCTTCCCAGTGCTGCGATTATTCAACTCCAGTGCGGTATTCAAATGTCCTGCTGGATAATGGAACGGTTTCATGTCACAGGTTTGCTGCCCAATAATGAGACCAAAGTGGTGTAGAGGAAGTTAGTGCCAGACTGCAATTAATGCCCCCCCCCCTCACCCCCGAAAAACAAATAAATACCTCTGCTATATTGTTTTCAGCCTTATATGAGTGTTGTATAAAGCATCTACAGCAGGAGTGGGACAACTCCAGTCCCCAAGGGCCACCAACAGGTCAGGCTGTAAGGGTATCCCTGCTTCAGCACAGGTGGCTCAATCAGTCTTTGCTTCAGCACGGGTGGCTCAATCGAAGACTGTGCTACTGATTGAGCCACCTGTGCTGAAGCAGGGATATCCTGAAAAAAGGACCTGTTGGTGGCTTTTGAGGACTGGAGTTGGTCACCCCTGACCTACAGAAAACTGTTTGTTGGGACCGGGCGAACCCTGACCCAGCGAGACACGTAGGGCTCGGTATTTACCCCCTGTGCAAGTCAGCATGTCCGTGTGTGCTTTGTATTCCCACTCAGGAGATGGAGGATTATTTCTACTACGCACAGCTGCGTAGTCAGGGCATTGATACGATGGAGACCAGACAAGTGTCAACTCATATTCCCTTGAAAGAAGTTCCTGTTATCATGCGGGCACTGGGATTCTACCCAACGGAGCAAGAGGTGGTGAAATAACTCAATAAATAGAGATATTCCCTACAGAACCTATCGCTATGGCTGCAGGAGAGTGCGGTATTCATAGATCAATATGAAACACGTAGCAGTTGCTTTGAATAGAGGAAGCTGAAACAGATACTTGCATGTATTATTTTGTGTACGTTTATGTGATGTATGTCTTTATTTATATAGCGCCATTAATGCACATAGCGCTTCATAGAAGTAATACATGTGACAATCATATAAATAACAAATAATACAAATAACAGATCATGGGAATAAGTGCTTCAGACATAAAAAAAAACATTTAGGAAGAGGCGTCCCTGCTCCGAAGAGCTTACAATCTAATTGGTAGGTAGGCAGAACGTACAACACAGTAGGAGGGAATTCTGGTAAGTGCGTCTGCAGGGGGCCAAGCTTTATGTCATGTCTATAGTATTAGCCAGGGAGCTACTCATATGCTTCGTTAAGCAGGTGTGTTTTTACGGTGGGTCTTAAAGGTGGAGAGAGAGGGTGCTAGTCGGGTATTGAGGGGAAGGGCATTCCAGAGGTGTGGGGCAGTCAGTGAGAAAGGTTTAAGACAGGAGAGGGCTTTAGATACAAAGGGGGTAGAGAGAAGACTTCCTTGAGCAGAACGCAAGAGTCGGGATGGTGCATGGCGAGAAATTAGGGCTGAGATGTAAGGAGGGGCAGAAGAGTGTACAGCTTTAAAAGTGAGGAGGAGAATTGAGTGTGTGATACGGGATTTGATAGGAAGCCAGGAGATGGATCTCAGCAGGGGAGACGCCAAGACAGATTTAGGAAAGAGTAGAGTGATTCTGACAGCAGCGTTTAGGATAGATTGTAGGGGAGACAGGTGAGAGGCAGGAAGGCCGGATAGCAGGAGGTTACAGTAATCGAGACGGGAGAGAATGAGGGCCTGAGTCAGAGGTTTAGCAGTCGAGCAACAGAAGAAAGGGCGTATCTTTGTTATATTGCGGACGAAAAAGCGACAGGTTTTAGAAACGTTTTGAATGTGAGAGGAAAAAGTGAGAGAGGAGTCGAGTGTGACCCCTAGGCAGCGTGCTTGGGCTACTGGGTGTATCAACAGTAATGTGGAAGGAGGTAGTAGGGCCAGGTTTGGGAGGAAGTATGAGGAGCTCTGTTTTAGCCATGTTGAGGTTAAGGCGGCGGAGGGCCATCCAGGATGATATCGCAGAGAGACATTCGGAAACTTTGGTCTGTACAGCAGGTGTAAGGTCAGGGGTTGAAAAGTAAATCTGTGTGTCGTCAGCATAGAAGTGATATTTGGTGATAAATTTGTGATTAGGTCACCTAGAGAGAGTGTGTAATTATGAGTACTGTAGCTGCCCATTTCAATAGGAAAATTATCCATTCATTACAATGTTTTTAATTCAGTTCAATTTAATTCAGCAAGTTAAAAATAAGTTGCCTGTTAAATAATGTTACATATCCTATATTGCCGGGGTGGCCAACCCCAGTCCTTAAGGGCCACCAACAGGTCAGGTTTTCAGGATATCCCTCCTTTAGCACAGATGATAGTCGTTGAATGAGCCACCTGTGCTGAAGTAGGGATATCCTGAAAACCTGACCTGTTGGTGGCCCTTGACGACTGGAGTTGGGGCGCCCCTGTGTTCAGTAGTAAAAGACGTGATCTGATTGCATTGTGGCCGACGTATCCGGCTAACGTGTAGTGATCGGTTACGGTAACTATGCTTCTGTCTTTCGAGTTAGCGTTGGATTTTGGCTAAAACCGGGCAGTTTTTATGCGGACACAACAATAAGGGAGAAAAAGTGATGGAAATGCACAAGATTAACACATACTACATGCAGTCAGGCAGGGCCAAATGAGAGCAAAGTAACTAACCATAGGACAGGAAAAGTCCAGTGGGTTCCCTTTGGTTCTTTATACATAGTACTCGCAGTGTTTAACTTTGCTGCCTTCTCCCCTAGCTCTACAGGCAGCCAATCTTTACAGCTGAATAGATTTCATTGTATTCAAACTGACCTAGTTCATGAAGCATATCCTAGAAGTAATGGTACGAACAAAGAATGAACATGTTGTGACTAAACTAACCACTGGCAGACATGGGTGCAACATGTAGGGCCATGTTTACTAAGTGTGGCTAACTTGAATGTCGCAGTTAATGATTAGCTGCCTTGAAATAACAAGTGGGAGAATGAGGAAGAGGTGTGGGGCGCCCGGTAGGAGCAATAACAAACAGTTCATTGGTGACTAAAATAGAAGATTACTGAGGAGGTGTCTCTACTTGTTAGACTGGTTCCTGGAGAGCTCGGAGACATGATGGGACCCGGCCCTTTAGTGCAGATATATACTGTACGAGACGTCTGCCTATATTAAAGCTGCAGTCCGTGCGGATCACTTTTTTGTTCTTTTACTTACTGTATGTATGGATATCTTTATATGGCGCCCACAGGTGTTCTTGGTGCTTTACAAGAGAGGCAATACAGTACAGGGAATTATAGCACAATAAGATCAGACAATAGGAAAGGAAACCCCTGTCCCGGAGAGCTTACAATCTAAGAGGTATGATGGGAGAGTCACAGAGACAGCAGGTGAGGGAGTACGTGCGGTAGATGGCAGTGGTTAGTAGGAGTGACTGTCCGGGGCCCTTTTTGTCCTTTCCAGCTCTGATTTTATTTGTAACATCTGACGCTTTGTTCAGGAGTTTGACATATTAAGTCTGCGGAGCCCTTTGCAGTCTAAAGCTTACCTTGGTAACCGCAGACATGGGCTAAAGAAAATCATGTTGGTATTTTTTCCCTTAAAACCTTTTTTTTATTCAGGTTTCAATTTTGGGGGTACAAAAGAAAAGGGGGGCAGGGGTATCAGATCAAAACAACATAAACAAAGGAATATTGACAAAAAAAGAGTACAGAGGGTAACATGCAGAGCTCAATTCAAGCATTTCCAAATATATAGGTTTTCAGGATATCCCTGCTTCAGCACAGGTGGCTCAATTAACGACTGAGCCACTGATTGAGCCACCTGTGCTGAAGCTGGGATATCCTCAACCTGACCTGTTGGGGGGTCTTGAGGACAGGAGTTGAGAACCCCTGAGTTAAACTTAGACATGTTGGGGGGGGGGGGGGGGAATGGTAAACTTAGACTTCTTGGGTGGGGGGGGGGAGTGGTAAACGTAGACTTCTTGGGGGGTGGAGGGGGAGTGGTAAACGTGGACTTCTTGGGGGGGGGGCGGGGGAATGGTTGCTGCTTGAAGCTCTTGCTAAATGGATACAAGATATTCAGATAAACACACTCAGTTAGGGTTTTACACATAAGGAAAAGTAAGCGGAGGGTTGAGGGATTTCTTAAAGGGGCCAAAGAACTGGCAGACTTCCCACTAAAAATGTTTATTTGTATGCAATGCAATGTAAAACCACCAGTACTATTTTCTGAACACTAACGTCTTTAGGTCTTTTCGAGGTCGTACTCGGATGTGTCTGGTTAACCTCCATATCCGTATAATCAGCACTTTATATGCAAAAGTTTGGGTAAACTGTACGGGGTCCACTACCAACATTCAAAGAGAGAGAGCGTGCGTGTGTGTTTCCCTTCAGCATCGAATGAAAGGTAAAAGTTAAGGCCTTACTTCTCCTAACGAATATCTTCTTATCTAGGTGGAAAATATGCTGAATGAAGTCAAATTCAGTCAGTACGTCGACACTGGAAAACAAGTCACACACATCAATTTAGGAGATTTTATAAAACTTTACATAAACCATAGACCGGCGTTTGGACTTTGTATGACGGAAATACAACGGGCATTTAAAGTGCTTGGTTTTGCTAACGAGATCGCGGAGCAAGCGATTGGCAGAGGGAATTTTCTACAGCTGCTTCAAACGAGAGGTGAGGGGCTGCGATACACACAGACACTGGGTGCAGGGGGAGGGGGGGGCAATTACCGTCCTTAAGGACCACCAACAGGCCAGGTTTTAAGGATATCCCTGCTTCAGCACAGGTGGCTCAGTCAGTCCTTGATGTCGCACAAGTGGCTCAATCTTTGACTCAGCCACTGATTGAGCCACCTGTGCTGAAGCAGGAATATCCTTAAAACTTGGCCTGTTGGCTCCCCCCTGGCCCCCCCTGACATAGGGGGTCATTCTATATTGTCCAAAGTGGCTGATCGCAGAACGACCTGGTCAGTCGCTTCAGATGATAGTGAATTGCCCCCTTAGAAACAGCAATAAGAAAATCTTATTTCCCAAATGTATTAAAAACAAAAAGAAATGAAACTGAAGTTACCATATTCTACCCAGGTGAGCATATGACGGAAGAAGAGCTGGCAGAATATCTTACCACCTTGTTAGGTCTGAATGCAGAAGGAGGGAGCTCGGAGCTATGCACCTATGACTCTGCAGGTACCGTATGTAATTGTAACCCCAGACTGTGTTTCCGTGTCGGGGTGCTGGATCCGTGCAGGCCGGGCCTTGGTAATGCAATGATCGGCACCAGGAACTTTATTCATACAAACAGGCTAGGGAGGTACTAAGACTTGCTGGGTTACCTAACCGATCCCTCCGCTGCATGGCAGCGATAGCGCTCCATCTCCCGTGGGCGGGTCTTGTACTGCACTCTCTCTGGCTGCTGTCAGTATCTCCGTGTCGGGTACTGAATGCCACCACATGGCCTTTTGTGCTGGAGTTAGCCATGGAACCTACGGTTGGGTTGATCATGTGATGTCTCAGGGCTGCAGCTTGGGTATCCCCCGTCTAGGCATACTGTAGGCTTCCTCCATGAGAAACAAGTCATAAGGAGCCATTCGTATGGACACTATCTGGGTAGGACACAATCCCTAAGTACAAAACAACAAAGGGGGATCCCTACACTATAATATTCCCATCTATACACTGAACATATTTACACTATTCACAGGGAGGCTCCTCCACTATTACTCCTCCAGGAATCTGAGTTTCAGCACCTTCTCCATCTCTATTATCTATCTATCCTATCTATCTCTAACATCTATCTATTTATCTCTATCATGTATCTATCATCTATCAATCTCCTACTGTGACGTCACTGTCACCAGCCAGAAGTGGGCGGGACTTAGGTTCTGCCAAGTCAGCCAATACTGTGCGATAGGAGAGAAGTGTTACTCTGTGTGAGCCCACACGGTTAAACCTCTACGGCCCTCGTAATCCCAAAGGGGGGGGGGGGTTACATGATGGAATGAAGAGCAACGATAAGGACAATTCCAAACACTTCAGGGATTCATTAAGCCCACTGCCATGCACCACTGCCCTGTGCCACTGCCATGCACCACTGCACCACTGCCCTTCACCTCTGCCCTGTGCCACTGCCATGCACCACTGCACCACTGCCCTTCACCTCTGCCCTGTGCCACTGCACCACTGCCCTGTGCCACTGCCATGCACCACTGCCCTGCACTACTGCACCACTGCCCTGCACCCCTGCACCACTGCCCTGCACCACTGATCCCCCCCTTTATTGCTGGAAGGTTCTTCAACCTAAAGCTTTGCAACCTTCTAAGGCAGCGCTTACAGTGCCGTCGCCGGCAAAAGTGACACGACGGTGACGTCACGCTGCGGTCGCTGGAAAAATCAAATTGACTTCCAGCGATCGTGATCAAGCCGTCGCACCGTCGTGCCGCTTCTACTATAAGCGCATGCGGCGGCGGCAATACATTTGTTTTGCCGCGACGTCGCATTGCCGTCACGGCACTATAAGCGCGGCCTTAAGGTTTCGAGTGTCATGTCAACAGCAAACTGTGATGCAATTGTAATATATGGATATATTCAAGTAGTAGGGTAGTGACATTTTGAAATCCGCCGCCCCTAGGCACAGCTGTTGCGGCCGCCTCCTCACCTGCCGCCCCCTCCTCACCTGCCGCCCCCTCCTCACCTGCCGCCCCCTCCTCACCTGCCGCCCCCTCCTTCTGGACCGCAGTGTCAAATGACGCCGCTGACGTCACGTTGCCATTGTACCGCGACCTCGTGATGTAATTTGGCGCTGCGACGTGGCATTGCCGTTGGCATTGTGGCGGTTGAGGACGAGGAGGGCGGCAGGTGAGGAGCCGGCTGCAACAGATAAAATGACCCCATTTGGTCCGATTGGCACGAGAACGGGGAAAAAGAATATGGGGGCGGACATTTTTGCCTCCCCCAAAATGTTGCCGCCCTAGGCCCGGGCCTAATGAGAAATCCCGCTACTGGGTAGCGAAGTCTGCAAACATTGTCTGCCACTCATTATAAATATCCCTGTTCCTGCTGAGTGTGCATGATGAGTGTGCATGATGAGTGTTACATGATGAGTGTTACATGATGAGTGTGCATGCTGAGTGTGCATGATGAGTGTTACATGCAGTTACAGTGACCAGCGACAGTCACATACAGAATAATGGGGCTTTTCTAGGTCCCTGATTTACAGATGTTCACACAGAGGTCCTGGGACATGGGAAACACACACGTTCTGCTCTCATGGTTCCCAGGCCCCTGAAACATGTGGATGCGATTAGTCCCACACACCCGTGATATCTTCTTAGTATAACATGTGCTTTTCTGTGTTGACAGTGAGTTTTCCTACATATTTTCCTAAAAAAAATGTAGCTGTTTAAATAAAAAAATGGACCGGATTGTAAATGTTTTTATGGACCTTTCTATAGAACAGGTATGTTAAGGAAATGTGGGTTTTTATTAATAGTACAGTGCTATCAGTGTATATAGCTATGTTCATTGTGCAAAGGTTCGCACAATATATCTGTACTCAAATACTTACCACCTCATTTTTAGTATATGGTACATACTAGCGCAGGGACGGCCAACTCCAGTCCTCAAGGGCCACCAACAGGTCACGTTTTCAGGATATCCCTGCTTCAGCACAGGTGGTTTAGTTGTTGACAGAGCCACCTGTGCTGAAGCAGGGGTATCCTGAAAACCTGACCTGTTGGCGGCCCTTGAGGACTGGAGTTGGGCACCTCTGCGCTAGTGCATCATGAATCATGGAAATTGAGAAATAACTGGTTTATTTGGCATTGATTAAATCCTGCGCCATGTAAAGCCGGTATACATTTGCTTTGTAGGTGCAGCAGAATTGCTTGAACAAGAAATACCAGAAGAAATCACAACAGATATGTTTGCTGCTGAAATTCTTGGTTTACCTGTTCGTGCAACTGAGGCCTATGAGGAACCGATTCCAAATCCAGCGGCAGCCGCGTCCTGACCTCATGATGGTTTATGTTATGAACATATTTTCTTCTTTATGCATCTTCAACCCAATCCATTGCTGGCAAAAACTAACAGTAATATTACAGGGACATCCCAAACTGCAGCGGTTTTCAACTCCAGTCCTCAACACCCCCCCCCCCCCCTGCCCAATCAGTCAGGTTTTGAGGATATCCCAGCTTCAGCACAGGTGGCTCAATTGACTGAGCTACAGATTGAGCCACCTGTGCTGAAGCAGGGATATCCTGAAACCCTGACCTGAGTTTTATATTTGTTTGACACTTGTTAGTAAAATGTAGGAAGTAATACAAATAGTCTACCAATATGATGTTTTCTACAGCTTAAAGTGTAACGTTTGACATTACACCCTGATATTTTGGTTGTATAAATGTTTTGCTCTGGGTAGACACAGTTATCTAGCTTCAAAACGTGTTTACTTTTGTTGACAAATGGTCAATGATATTATTATATATATTAGATATGAGATATAGTCATATATTCCTATTATAGAAGTCCCGTTATCACATATGTAATATTGTTTGTACAATGTGACCGTACATGAACGTGTAAATGTTTTCTTGAAGCACTATTGCCACAATAAAGTGAGAACATTCATCTGAATCCACTAACCTCCTGTACAGATTATTGCACTGCAATCCCGCAGTAACCTCCACTAACCTCCCGTACAGATTATTGCACTGCAATCCCGCAGTAACCTCCACTAACTTCCCGTACAGATTATTGCACTGCAATCCCGCAGTAACCTCCACTAACTTCCCGTACAGATTATTGCACTGCAATCCCGCAGTAACCTCCACTAACCTCCCGTACAGATTATTGCACTGCAATCCCGCAGTAACCTCCACTAACCTCCCGTACAGATTATTGCACTGCAATCCCGCAGTAACCTCCACTAACCTCCTGTACAGATTATTGCACTGCAATCCCGCAGTAACCGCCACTAACCTCCTGTACAGATTATTGCACTGCAATCCCGCAGTAACCTCCACTAACCTCCTGTACAGATTATTGCACTGCAATCCCGCCGTAACCTCCACTAACCTCCTGTACAGATTATTGCACTGCAATCCCGCAGTAACCTCCACTAACCTCCTGTACAGATTATTGCACTGCAATCCCGCAGTAACCTCCACTAACCTCCCGTACAGATTATTGCACTGCAATCCCGCCGTAACCTCCACTAACCTCCTGTACAGATTATTGCACTGCAATGCCGCCGTAACCTCCACTAACCTCCTGTACAGATTATTGCACTGCAATCCCGCAGAAACCTCCACTAACCTCCCGTACAGATTATTACACTGCAATCCCGCAGTAACCTCCACTAACCTCCTGTACAGATTATTGCACTGCAATCCCGCCGTAACCTCCACTAACCTCCTGTACAGATTATTGCACTGCAATCCCGCCGTAACCTCCACTAACCTCCTGTACAGATTATTGCACTGCAATCCCGCCGTAACCTCCACTAACCTCCCGTACAGATTATTGCACTGCAATCCCGCAGTAACCTCCACTAACCTCCTGTACAGATTATTGCACTGCAATCCCGCAGTAACCTCCACTAACTTCCCGTACAGATTATTGCACTGCAATCCCGCCGTAACCTCCACTAACCTCCTGTACAGATTATTGCACTGCAATCCCGCAGTAACCTCCACTAACCTCCCGTACAGATTATTGCACTGCAATCCCGCAGTAACCTCCACTAACCTCCTGTACAGATTATTACACTGCAATCCCGCCGTAACCTCCACTAACCTCCTGTACAGATTATTGCACTGCAATCCCGCCGTAACCTCCACTAACCTCCCGTACAGATTATTACACTGCAATCCTGCAGTAACCTCCCGTACAGATTATTGCACTGCAATCCCGCAGTAACCTCCACTAACCTCCTGTGCAGATTATTGCACTGCAATCCCGCCGTAACCTCCTGTACAGATTATTGCACTGCAATCCCGCAGTAACCTCCACTAATCTCCCGTACAGATTATTGCACTGCAATCCCGCCGTAACCTCCACTAACCTCCTGTACAGATTATTGCACTGCAATCCCGCCGTAACCTCCACTAACCTCCTGTACAGATTATTGCACTGCAATCCCGCAGTAACCTGCTGTACAGATTATTGCACTGCAATCCTGCAGTAACCTCCACTAACCTCCCGTACAGATTATTGCACTGCAATCCCGCAGTAACCTCCACTCACTAGAATTGCAGTTAACGTGGGATCGTGTTCTGATGACCCGTATTATTCTTTTAATCTTGCTTAATATCCATTTTAAACAAGCAGTTGAGGCTGGCTGCAGTAATAATGAATTAACACGGAGTCTTACAGTTTTTTCCTACCTATTATAATTGTTTTACACTGCAATACAATCCACACAATGATAAGTAATTAGCTAAATTGCCGATCGATCCGTTCTCCTGTGATCGATTGGCGAAGATTCGGCTCAGGATTTCACTAAATGGCTGTCAGTGCAGCAGAAGAGGACCAAAGATGCAACGTTTTGTGGGGAAGATCATGTGACCAGGCAGTCACTAGATACAATTGGTGCACTGCTAGAGAGAGGGCGGGGCCTGTTTCAGAAGAGGAAGGGGATGTGACTTTGTAAAAGGTTGCTATAGAAACAAAAAAATGCTTGTTACATTATAATACATTAAAAATATCTTTTGGAGTGGTTTAAAAAAAAAACAACAACTGGCACAATGGAGCCTGTTCAATATACTGTAAATACGTCTTCCCCGTGCTGGTGAAGAGTTCAGCTCAATTCAAATTAATAGGACTATAATCTTCTCCAGCACGAGGCAGACAACTTCACAACATGTTGAATAGGGGTCTGTGATGGCTCAGTCAGGCTTTTCTGAACCTTATTGATTAGCCAGAAATAGATGCGACACGTTGCAAAGTGTTGCCATATGCTCTGACAGCAGATACAATGCATACATTATTTGAGTCTATTACCAGGGACGTTCCTGTTAAAACATATTTTCAGCATTTAACAGTAAATGACATCTATCGTTTAAAGACCTGCAACTAGATTACTCGCTTCCTAATAAAAATGGTCACCTTTGGGATGTTAGCTGTGAGAAGACAATTATATTATAAAGAACAATATTCATTCAGCACGTTATTTTAGCAGCATTTTATGTTAATGCGAGTGCCCTTCCCCGAGCAGCTGTGATGAACTATTTTCATGTGTATCCCTTTAAACCAAGCCTTGAGAGTAGGATTACTGTACACTAGGGTGGGCTCAAGCCCCCCCCCCCCCCCACCCCAACAGGTCTGGTTTTCAGGATATCCCTGCTTCAGCACAGGTGGCTCAATCAAAGACAGCCTCTGATTGAGCTTCCTGTGCTGAAGCTGGGATATCTGAATAACTGACCTGTTGAGGGGTCTTTACGATTGGAGTTGAGTACCCCTGCTGTGCATAACTATTATGGTGAATGCTTTTACTGCAATGAACACAAATTGTGATCACTGTACAATCTCTTAATAGGGTTTCTAAACAAAGAAACTCTTAAAAATAATGAGCATAGTGTTCTTTTGTTTTCATTTACACATCATGCAATACTAATGTATTCAACAGACGGCAAGCTGAATAATTCTTAGGAGCCAAAATGTCACTTATCTACTTCCAAAAAAAACAACACAAAGCACAGTCGGATTTCTCTGTAGTGCTATAGCATAAAATCGAAAGAACTGTAAAAGGTATACAATTATTTCTTTTTTTTTTTGCAATTGCACTTTAAATACATATTCAGAGAACATGGAACTCCTTCAGTGATAACATAGCAAAGTAAAAGCCAGTTTAAAACTGGTCATATAATTAGAATTTTGATTTTGACGTTCAACAGTATTGTCATTTCCAAAGATATCAAAGTAGCAGGGAACTAAACCATCTGAAGAAACATAAATTTAACTCATTTAGCGACGATAACAAGGGCACATAACAACCTGTAATTCTGTCATCCCATCTCCTAAAGCTACTGATATACTGTACTTAATTCCACATTCAAAGCAGCCGTCTGTCATCTGGCTTTTAATGCCACTGTCTTTGTACAAAATGTTGCTTGTTGAAGTCATCATGCAGATTTAAGTAACAGTTCCATCGTGTCCCAACCCTGAGGACATGACCGTTTTTTCTCTATGCACACTATATAATGATTTATACTTATCCTTGTGTGCTGTTTTTTTGTTGCTTTATTTTGCACTTTATTACACCTGGTGCACAAGGTGAATTTGTAAGACAGGGAACATATATTTTTTCGTATCTAATGCAAAAAAGGAACCGCACACACAAATGTTATAATGTATGGGGAGATTAATACTCTTAACACAGCGGTAGTATCCACTCGGTCTTATTTTTTCTTATCTACATTACAGTGGTAACTCCATTATTCCGATACCATGGCCCCATACACCCAAGATTCTTACTTATCTTTATTATTAAGCCCCACTCTGCTACCGGGGCGTGCAATGCATTGTTCTGTTGATCAGTGACTCTACTGGTGTGGTGACCCTCATATATTGCAGCTGAATTGGTCCTGGAGAAGGGTGTATTAGTTGGAGCTTGTGATCTCTTTCAGAGGAACCACATGGATGAAATGATAGTATTACAGAACTCACAGGCCTCGGCTGCACACGTTCCATTGTTAGTAAGGAAGCGCATGTTCGTGGGTCAGAAATAAAAGAACATCGCCGACGTTCGATTCTAATTACGAGCCGAGCAGTTTGAGACTTTGGCATTCGATGTGATCCCCGGGACAAACGTTCAAATCCGAACCAAGGCTCATTCTCAGATTATTTTTTAGTTAGTTTAGTATTTTAAACTATACTACAGGCATACCCCGGTTTAAGGACACTCGCTTTAAGTACACTCGCGAGTAAGGACATATCGCCCAATAGTCAAACGGCAGCTCACGCATGCGCCTGTCAGCACGTCCTGAACAGCAATACCGGCTCCCTACCTGTACCGAAGTTGTGCGCAAGCGGGGAGACTGTAGAGCCTGTTACACATGCGTTATTTACATCAGTTCTGCACGTATATGACGATTGCAGTATAGCGCATGCATCGATAAGTGGAAAAAATGTAGTGCTTCACTTTAAATACATTTTCGCTTTACATACATGCTCTGGACCCATTGCGTACGTTAATGCGGTGTATGCCTGTTTACTGTATATTTTTCTTCACTCATGCCCTGTGTGCTGGCTCTATGTATCTTCAGACCTTTGGTTTGAGTAATGTGTTGTCATATTTTGAGATTGCTATACGTGCACATGCTTATTACCAATTTTGTTTATATATATATATATATATATATATATATATATATATAATCCAATGCAGCCGGCACTCCATATGCAAGTAAATAAGTTTTGGTGCTTATCCCATAAAGCAATAACAGACCATACAATACCAGTTGCAACACGACATCAAGGGACAGCACGCAGGTAAGTAAATCATACATTTTCTATATTTGATAGAAGACACAAAAACTGACGTTTCGGTCCCCCAGTGGGACCTTTCTCAAGGTGGTGCGTGGCACCTTGAGAAAGGTCCCACTGGGGGACCGAAACGTCGGTTTATGTGTCTTTTTCAATACAAAAACTTGTGATCAAACTTACCAGAGTGCTGTCTCCTGATCTCGTGCTTCAAACGGTATGGTATGGTGTATGTATATGTATAATATATAAATATATATAAAACAAAAGACAGGGGTGCCCAATGCTACATCCAATTGACAAAACATATAAAGTTTAAATACTTCAATAATAATATTTACTTGGTTATTTAGTTAAACCCTTTGGCCATTACATTCCCCGGGCGAAGCCGGGCACAAAAGCTAATATATATATATATATATATATATATTAGAAAAAGAAAAGAGAAAAAGCGCCCGATCCTTGTATAAAATCAGATGAACAATTTAATAAATCATGGACAAGACAAATGCACACTTACAATTTGTCTGATTAAAACAGGCATTTTATGGGACCTGCCCATGCACCAAATGAAGACTCCACAGTCACCTTCTGCTCTGTAATCTCACGATTGGTTCTTATTCCAGTATTTGAGAACGCCGTTTTCTCCAGGGTGGATATCAACCACTTGTCAGGAGCTTCTCAGCAGCGTGCGTCCGCCATTGCTCCCACGCATGTGGTACTGGAACCCGGAAGGACTTTGCTTGTGTCTCCACGGTCTCTCTCTGGTGCCGAAGGCAGGTCAGCCACCGTAGTTACAATGTAAACCGTCCCTACGCGTTTCTTCCGCCTTTGCGGATTTCATCAGGGGATGGACACCAAAGGCTATATATATATATATATATACCGGTATATATATATTTGTAGTTATTTTTGTCACAGTATGCACCCAGGCAGCTAGCTAATTTCAGTGGCATGCCAATACACCAGGAGTAGCCAATTCTAGTCCTCAAGGGCCACCAACATGTCAGGATTTCAGGACACCCCTGCTTCAGCACAGGGTGCAGTCGTTGACTGAGCCACATGTACTGAAGCAGGGATATCCTCAACTTTGTATGTGTTAAAATACCACTCGAGTGTAGGTAGGTAAATCGCAGTTAATACAATTGGCCTCAGACAACTAGTCATACCAGAAAAAGAAAGCCAGAATGGCGCACTGAGTGACTATTGATTTTTATTCAAACCCTTAGGGTATAACATATATGTAAAAATACAGTAAGTGGCTAAAACCACTATTAATAAACACAACATACAATAAAGTAAAGCTAACGACTGGACATTGACTAAACTTAAACTAACAATAGTGCTTTAACACATGCAGTAGGGGAACGGAGAGCTCCAGGTGTCAGCTACATGCAGTAACAGGAGGGTCCGGGCCCAATTTTCTCACTTGCACAGCGGGGACACCCTCGCTCTCACGGACGCTAACCGGAAAATCTGCAGATCCACGGAGCAGCCTCATGTGACCGCTACGCGTTTCGCACGTAGTGCTTCGTCAGGAGAACACGCGATGGCGCTGCCCGTCTGATGCCAATTGTATTAACTGCGATTTACCTACCTACACTTGTGAGTGGTAATTTAACCTTTATCTCCAGCCGTACCATTTATTATTGAATTACCGTACACTATGGGGCATGCGCTTGCTTTTTGTTTGACATATTTTCTTGGAATTGATTATTTCTTCAACTAGCAGCTGAGACTCCAGGGATTTATACGCTCCATCTGTCCTAAATCCTTTTTAAACACCTCTCGGAAGTTACATTTCATGGAGTTTTATTTTGTTTATATGTTTTGGTATTTGTGAATCTTTTAGCGCTGATCATATATATACAAATTGAATTAAAAAAAAATATATATATATATATATATATATATATTATATATACACACACACACACACACACACACACACACACACACACACACTTTTTTGAAGGGCTTGGAAGTTTGTTTTTTAAATTAATGGTTTGAAAAAAATAAACCAAACCAAAAAAAAAAAAAAAAGGGTATTTTCATTCATTTTTTGTAACCCTATGAATTTTGACAAAAAACAAAACTGTTTTACAACAAAAACACCAGTGACCGTGAGACAGCCCCGGGAGAGGGGAGACGGTGAGAGGAGACAGCCCCCGGAGCGGGGGGACCGTAAGAGGAGACAGCCCCAGGAGAGGGGAGACAGCCCCAGGAGAGGGGATACGGTGAGAGGGGAGACAGCCCCGGGAGAGGGGATACGGTGAGAGGGGAGACAGCCCCGGGAGAGGGGAGACAGCCCCGGGAGAGGGGAGACAGCCCCGGGAGAGGGGAGACAGCCCCGGGAGAGGGGAGACAGCCCCGGGAGAGGGGAGACAGCCCCGGGAGATACAGCAGCTTTGCCCTCCTTCAGCACTGATCTGCGCACGCGCGGCCTGGCCTCGTGCGCGCCTCCGCCCGTGTGTGTGTGAGTGAGTGAAGAGACTGTGAACGCGCGCAGAGAGAAAGAGCGACAAGTAACCGGCAAGCTCCGCAGACCCGAGGCAGCCATGTCGGGCCGGTCGGTCAGAGCCGAGACCAGAAGCCGGGCGAAAGATGACATCAAACGGGTTATGGCCGCCATCGAAAAAGTACGGAAATGGTAAGAAAAAAAACAAACAAAAGGCGGCGGGCAGCAGAATGGAGGTGTGTGTGTGTGGGGGGTGGACTTGAAACCGGCGCTGCCGAGGTCACCTGATCCCCTCAGTCCCAACGTTCTAACCCGTTGGCACAGGTGTATGTGTGTGGCGCGCGCGCCCCCCTTTTCCCGCGCTCTAGCCTAGACCGGCGCGAGGCAGCCCCCAGCGCGGGGCCGGACCCAGCAGCCATTTCGGCGGCGGCCGCCGGGAGGAGGAGGAGGATGTGAGGGGGCCGAGCTGAGCGCCTCTGTGCCGCTGCGGTGACTCGGGGCCTGGTCACTTCCCCCGCTGCCGCCGCCGCTCCTCCTCACACTGAGAGTGCGCTTATTTATATTATTATTATTGTTGTATAGTGAGGGGTGTTTTTTAAATTTAGCGCTTTGGCCCAGGCCGCTCCGTGTTGTCTCCTCCTCCTTGTCCTTTCTCTCTGATAAAGAAAGATGGGGCTGGAGGAAGGAGGAGGGAATGCTGCTGCTGCTGCTGCTGGGTGGCTGAGCTGAACACAGGGACCACTCATAAAGAAAAAGACCCTCCTTATTTTGTAGGGACCCCCCCCCCTCCCCAACGTGTTACATCATGTTACATCATCTAAACAACGGCAAATGTGGAGCAAAATAACTGCACCTTGTTATGCATCAAAGGAAAAAATCTCCTTTAAAGTGCAGCAATAGGATTTGTTTTAGTGCATACTGTACATGTGGTGTAGGTTCTTCTTTTTGTTGCTCCCATCTCTGTGCCACTTTTGCCCTGATAGATACCCCGTTATCTCAAAGGGGGGCGTCTATACAAAGCTGATGCAAAAATCATCGGGATTTATGAAATCGTACAAATCCTGTTAAATTTTGCAGCTCAGCCGTGAAGAGAACGTGTTTAATAAAGTGGTTTATAAAAGTAATGCGCCGGTTTTGGAAACAGTAGCACATTTTTATTTGATTAATGTAATATATATATATATATATATATTATTACATTAATTAGGCCTACATGATTTTTTTTCCTTCTTGCTCAGAGAATGTAGTAAATAATGCCCAGAATCTTAAAAGTTGATTTTTAATAGAATAGGGGATAAAACACATTAAAGGCAATGGAAACTTTTACTTTAATACATTTAGTGCTGCTTTTATAGACTTTTTTTTTATAAGTGATGTGGTCATTAAAAAAAATTAGCTGTTGTCATAATCCGGCTGCAAAATGGTGCAAGAACTGAATCAGATTTATTGAAGATGATAAAATAACTGAAACCAATACACTGTTAATGTATTTATGGGGCTTTTTTGTGCTTGTACCAATCCCAAATGCCTTTAAGAGGGCTATGTTTTTATTTACGTCGTCTTTGGTATATAAAAAAAACGGTTTGTTATTGGATATTTCGTTATCCCCCCCCCTAAGAAAATAGGCTTTAATAAATAGACTCCCAAATCTCTAGTAATTGGTTATCATCACATGTTCTTAACCCATTTCCTGCCTGATGAGTCTGTAACTTATTGCAAACCCTTTAATTGTTTGCCCTTATACCAGCAAAGGTATTAACAATGCAGTGTTTTTCTTAACCATTAATTAATAAAGGAAACCCATGTAGCTGAAAAATGTTTTTGTTCTCCTTCCTTCTACATGAGGCCACATCCACACTCACCGTGGCGTGCGCAGTGCAAACAAGATACGGCCCTCTATGGGGCCTGCCCCAGTCACTGCCTGCGCGCGCCTGCAGAAAGCGTGATGCACGACCACCTTTTGATCCACAAGAAATTTGTCTTTTGGAGCAGCGGGCTACGTCACGGCGGCGGTTCAGCCTATGAGGGTGAACCAGCCGTGTGACATCATGGCAGCGCCCCTGCCATGGCCCCCCCATCCCCCAGTTGCGACCTCCCGCGCGTGTGCACGGAGTGACTGGGGCCGTAGCCTAAGCATCAAATCCATGACTGATTTATCAGACCTCTAAAAATATTTACAAATTACTCCACGTGGTCATGCTACTTAAACATGTAGTCATATCCTAGTTGAAGGTGTTTCTATGTAGGTTGTGCTATTTCTTCTGAAGGATTTCTGTATGACTCTTCTAGTAGTAACCCCTTCCCTGCCAGCGGCGTCAGAATCTCATTGCTTTGCAGAGTTCCCTGGCAGTCAAGGTACCCTACAAAAAAATGTCCATCCCTTTTATCAAGAATGTCCATCCACTTGTAATTTTCAGTTTTCTTTTTCTCCCATAGGGAGTAATGGTGTTACTGTGTATTGATTAAGTCCATGTTACGTAATTTGTAGGAAGACATTTAAAACAATAAGAGGATGGGTGTATTTTAGCGCCTTGATTTCTTGTGGTCCTGTTGGAGGGATGCAGTTATCTGTGTGAATATCATCTAATTTGTTATAAACATGATTTATTCATATTAGTTAAAGCTCTATATATCAAGTGGAAAAAAGGAGTAGTTTGCATGTTGGCGTGGAATTGACACTGAGGGGTATTTAATATTGTGTCTTGGTATCAGTGTATTTAGCCTCATTCTCACCCCATATGTTCATAGGAGTTAGGGATACACATGATATTATATCCGAAAACACTGCCCCGTCTATAACTACTTTCCGTATCTCTGCCATAAGCAAATTTAAACACCAAACATTAATTACTAAAATCAAAAGATACTTGTACCGGTGCTCCTTGGTCGTGGTAAGACTTGCTGCCTGAAGAGCCCTTCTTTTCTATGCATTGTATCTCTGCCTAACATGTGCATCAGCTGTAGTAAGCGTGAATAACAAATTCCTACACATCAAAGATCTCTCTTATTTACTCTGATACAGGCTCCTCCTTGTAGGTCAGTGAAACTCTGTTTTAATAAGATATTTCTAAAGAGATGTGAAGGATGCAGAGCTGCATATGACTTGTGAACCTGCCTCTTGTCAATTATCCTCCCAACACTCACTGAGAGAGACAAGTGTTCTTAGGATATTGAGCGCTTCATTCTAGCCAGTAAATTGTTTGGGCTATGACCCGAAACATTACAGCACTGACATCCTAATGTGTGTGCACAGACTATAATAGCAGGCTTCATTTTCCGCTGTTTAAGTGCCTATAGCTAAACAGTAATTTTTGGTAATACCGGTTGCTTGATTGAAGGTATGACCATGAAGCTCTGAAGTGGCTATTGTTTGCGATCATGCTATTTAAGATTGGCCCGATATATCTCGTTCTACTAATCGCTGTATTTTGTAGCAACCATAAAATAAAAGTGCTCCGATGTTACAGCTTCTCTATCTTGTTTAACTGCTGCAGTGCGTTGCAGCTTCCTCTGACATGGAAGGACATTATGGGGTTTTCCATCATTTAAAATATGGTCAATGGCTATTCCATTTTGAGATTAAAAAGCTTTAATTCCACGTACATGAACCATTTTTCCAAACCTTACCAATCTCTATATACCTTAAATATACTTGACTGATGAAGCCCCCACTGAAGAAACTGTCAGGACTATGGTAAGGTATAGAAGAGCACCAGTAACTGAAATAGTTATTGTAAATCGAGGTGCTCTGAGGAATGACCATATTTAATTAGTCTCCGCTGACACATTGGTGAGACTTCTCCCATATAGTAGTAATCCGGCACACAATATTTTAGGTTTTAGATTAAGACAAAGTTCAAGTTCTTCTTTCTAGTTTGTTTCAAACCACTCTCAGAAAAGGGCTTTACAACTCATACTTTTGGGATATGCACATGCTATGTATATGATTATCCTGTGCTGTTTACTCAACTATGCAGGTATGACATTACATGGCAATTTATTGTAATGAAGCCTACCAATAAACATATATTTAAAAAAAAACAAAAAACAACTCCAAACATCACAACACCAAATATGACCCGGTATAAGATGTGGTAGCTTTTGTTGCAGACGCCTACCAAAGTAAAATACTACAGGATTGCAGTGTTTACAAAGAAGCCGTGATCAGGGGGCTGTTTAAGAATAACATTTTCTTAGCACCGGCAGTGGATGTTGTTGTGTATAGAAATTTACAGGCAAATTCACACCCTGCTCCAAAGAGCTCCCAACCCAATTTTTGTTGCCAGAGGCAAGGGGAGAGGTTAGGTGATTTCCTAGGAGTTTTCACAGGGCTTCTCTATGGTACAGTACGGCTGCGTCCATGTTATGGCAGACCGCGCGTCCTCACGCTGAGCGAACAGATTGCCTTAAGGCAGTGTTCGTGTCTATGTGGCGTGCGGGAACGTTCCCGCGGGAGGGGGCGCACGTTGCACAAGAAATCAGTTGAAACTGATTTCTGGCGCGACAGGCCAGTCATGTCAGCGGTTCGCACAATGAGGGCGAACCAGCTCTGTAATGTCACTGGAGCACCCCTCGACACGCCCACGGGCGGCGCGCGTACCATGGCCAGGGAAAGCACCCGCTTTCCCTCAGCCTCCGCGCGCCTCCGCACGGCTGAAATTACCATGGACGCAGCCTATGAGTGCAGCTACTAAGCAGCGGAGTTCACCTGGTACATTCTCCGTTTGCACAGATCTGTATAAAAGCAAATAGGTCAGTGATAACTGCATGTAGCATAAAAAGCTTATCAAAATCACCAAAACGACATTTTCATGTGTATAAAGTGTCACTGATTGCATTGCTGGCTCATGAAAATGTCCCAGCTGAGACTTTAGTAGGTACATGACCTGGATAAAAGAGAGAAAGGAAACGAAATGGAAATGTGTAAAAAGAAAAAGTTCCTCGGTAATAAGTGAAAGAGTTCCTAGAAGCAAAATACTAATTTAGCTGTAACTCTGCTGATCTTCCAAGTGATTGGCAGGGCAGCCATCGTATGTTGTCCTCCATTTTTAAATACTGGAGTCTTGTGCTAAAGCATTTTAAACAACTGATTTTGTTTTTCCAATTGAGAATTGTTAAATGTAACTTTTTTATTTTATGGGCACTCTGTGCATATGTGTGCATATATCTCTTTGTTCTTTATCATCCCAGGTTTAGCTGTTCAAATAGTTTTATGTAACAGGCTACACCTTTCCAGGTATGCCTATAAAGCGAGGAGGCCAAAGGCAGCACAGTCGGTGTGATCTTTTACATGTCTATGCTGTAAACCTGAAATCCCAAGAGGCTTCAGAAATATTAACTTTCCCTTTTTTCTGATACTTATCTGTGAAATCCGCTAGCAATTCTTAGTTTCAGGGGGAAAACATTTTTGTGAAGTAGCTGTTGTGCAGCCTCTTAAAGAAAGACACCATTGTGAATTTGCTCAGAAACTCCTATTAACTCGTTCAAATATAAACCCCAAATAGTCCCTTAAGCTGTACTTTGTTGTATATTCCATTTAATTTGTAGTTGTGATCTTTGGAAATATGCTTTGAAAAGCTTTTTTTGTGTGTGCAAAAATGAGCTATATGACCCGTCAGTACTGGGTGTAATATAAAATAGGTGTAATCCTGACAAATAGCAATTCGCTTCCGATAACCCTAACCCATTTAGTTAATATGCCAAAAATGTTTATGCCTGTAAGGAAACCTATGATATATTCTGTAAGTGTTGTACAGCTTTGTAGCTATTACACCTTGTAGTAATATGCTCTATTCCTAACGGATTGTTTTTCCTTATTCTGTAATATTTTGCTTTTTATTGTAGGTTACAATGCTGTTTTATTCCAAACAGCTGACATGTTTACATGACACCAAGAAGTGCCTCTTCTCCCCCCCCCCCCTCATCCCAAAACAAAAAAAAACCTTTCACTGTAAAATCCCAAAAGAATAATACTAATATCTAGAAAGGGCACCACCATCGTTACAATCACTTAATTTAATATCACATCACGTTTCGAACTGGGACTCTGGGAGAAAGCAACAAGCTGCTGCGAAGCACCACCAAGCGTAATGAAAAGAGAGAGGGTGACTTACATGAAAAAACTCCAATGCATGTTAAAAACGGAGGTAAAACAATTCCACGGGCATGTTGCACGCTGAGCGCTTTATCTGATAAAGGTTTTAAAGGTGGAATTGTTTTACCTCCGTTTTTAACATGCATTGGAGTTTTTTCATGTAAGTCACCCTCTCTCTTTTCATGACGCTTGGTGGTGCTTCGCAGCATCTTGTTGCTTTCTCCCAGTGTTGCAGGTTTTTTTTGCGGATTTGCACGCCAGATGAACCCTGCAAGTGACTGAAGATATTTATTTATTCGTTCAAAGAATCCTCAATACAGCAGCACGTCAGTCTCTTTTTGAGTATTTACTCATTATAATGGGCTAAGTTTGCAGACTATTGGAGTTTTGGAGGAAATCTTGTATGTCATTTTCTGTGCCTGGCTACTGTATATTCTCATAGAGGAAAAGTAGTAGGCGTCATCCTCATTTAATAACTAGCTCAAAAATGTATATGTGGTTTATGGACACTTTGCAAGGGTACATCTGCTTATAATAAGAGATCAACACAAGGGAAGAAACATAACCTACTTTTTGTGTGTTTTTTGCAACCTTTTGAGCCCCAGGTCCCTTTTTCAAGGCGTTCTATACATTTCGAACAATGACTATTTATTTGTTTTTTCTTTAGATTTTAATTTGACTGCAGTGAGTTGTTTTTTTCCCATTTTGCTTATTTTTATAATTTTGCTTACTAATTTGTGAGTTTCTTCAGTATTCCTCCTTTGTTTATTTTGCTGCCTAGTTTACATTTGAACAAATTCTAGGTAAAAATAAATAAAGCCCTAAATACAGCTGTGTTTCCCAAACATACATTATGTTATCTGTTCATAAAAACTACCAATGCCCAGAGAGTGTGCGGGTACAAATATTAGGAATGGATTGAGGTGTCTAGGATTGTTTTTTCTTTGCCTTTTTGTCTGAAAGATACATACATTCTAGAAGGGCAATAGTGAGCGGTAATTTATATTACCGTGACAAAGTATAGATGTCTGTAAAGCCTTAAAAAAGGGTCCAGGTGCACAGTGCTATTATACAGACCAGGGTAAAGGAGGGGGGAGAAAGGGATTGGGATGGAGGGAACCCTCGCTACTGCCCGTGACTCAGATGCTACGACCAGGGGAGATAGGCAACAACAAACAAGGAGAGAAAGAACCCCTATATTGGGAGCACTCAGCGGCTAATGATACTGATGTGAGAGTATATTATAAAACCTATTAAAGACACAATGTATTGTAGTGTAATGTGTGATGAATTGGGGTAAAAACAACTTTAATGGGAGAAATCCTCAAATAAAATAAATGTCCTTAATGAATGATCAATCCTAAATAAGCGGCGAATTAAAATATGATAAAGGTAGGGTGAGCCAATATAAAGTTATATAAAGGGAATATAAAGTTCTAGGCTATCTAGGTATCCTCCAATGTGGTAGGTAAGTATGTGCCAGGTAATAAAGGTAATTAAAGTACAATTGTAACATAACCATATATAATGTCACAAGTTGGGCTGCTGTAATCCAGTGCTGCGAGTCCAACAAGTTGGCAGGTATATAGTCACTGCCAAGGTGTTTCTGACAACGACTTTTAACAGTGCTATTAACAGAGAAAAAGTGTGGCGCTCAACACTAATGCAGTGAATGATTTAAATAAATCTTTTAAAGTGATTAAAAGTGCATTAATTATAAAACACACATATATCATAAGTATCTAAAATATAACAAACGTGATAATTGTGACAAATCACTAGAAAATATGTGAATATATGAACCCCAGTGTCAGTTATAGGTAGGTTCAGAGAAAAGTATGGTAAATATACTCCTCCACTCAGAACCCTGGAACATGATCCATTTCAAATATCCTCCACAATCAGCGTCCCAAAAATCAGGGGAGCGGGGGACGTATCACCAACGGAGAAAGCGAACAAACCCGACATAGACCAGTATTGCAGAACACAGTAATCCTTCAGTCAATCAATAACCTCCAATGGTTATACTCGCGAATGGCAGGAAAATCAGGGGCATAGCCCAATCTGTGGCAAGCGTGGGTGGTGATAGACTCGGCACAGCAGAACTCAAGAGAAAAAGAAGGGAGACCCAAAATAGTGCAGATGGTACTATAAAAAAGTTTATAAGAGAACAAACCCCCCTTATGAATGCATGCTTACATAAGGGCAGTAACTAAGATCAATGTATGAAATTAGAGGTGGCGACGTGGTTCCCGGGAGCCGGGTGAGTGGTGTTGCGAATGATACAAGACACAAGAATGATAACGAGATATTTAGTATATTTGAGTCCTAAAAACTTTAACCTGCGGTGTCGGAGAGACCTGCAAAGAAATGTCACACATTCTTATCTAGTGCTGATTACATGGAACTAAGCATAGTCTTCCAACTGTGCTCAATTACTAAATACATTGGGACGAGTACACTGTGTAAATCAATGTCATTTTAATTTCCAGGGAAAAGAAATGGGTAACTGTTGGAGATACTTCCCTGAGGATCTACAAATGGGTACCTGTTACAGAGCCTAAGGTGGATGATGTAAGTGCAGGCTCAGGTTTATTTCAATCTCTCTTGTAACAGCAGGTTCTGCTGTGAGACTTCAAGCCCAGTCTGATTTCTTGTTAACCCCTTCCAAGGCCCGAGTTGCCTACAACGCATTGCTGCGGCAGGAGTACAGCAGATTGCTGTATTATCGTGCTCTGTATTGATATATGTTAATGTAGAGGATCATCTCCAAATGCTGTGTATCCTAGTATGATATATGATGTTTCCTTTGTGGCCAGTGGTCACATCTGTATTTCATTGTACAGTACACATGTTTGCAGGTTAAAAAGGCTAAACATTTCACTGACACATCCTGAAATATTGACCTGGTGGGGTAGACCTGGGTGACCTTCATGAAAAGGTCTCAACCTGTAATCCATTAGCTGAGGATGGGTCTGCAGAGCAATAAGTTTAAGTCCTGTCTGGTAGCAAAGGATTGAAAAGCTTTATTCCTTTGAGCTATGGCAGAGGAAGCCAGAGCAAATGTTACACATTCCCCTCCATAAATCTATGTTGATTTTAATATGAATAACGGGTTGCTCTTTTGCAAACGCAAGACACTATTACCTTGTCATGGATACAGCCTTCTATTCTAAAATATTACCGAGTTGTTTACGTTCAAAAGTGTTATATAAGCAGCCAGATTGATTGATTAACCCTAACCCTTATGAGTAGAAAGCTTCTGCTGTTTGTAAATTAAGGACAAGCTAAATATTGTTCATACTTCTAATATCACAACAGTTTCTGCTAGCTGCTGTAAAAATCAGGAACCAAGCGCAATCCTGCTCTGGATTCTTGTCAATGTGGACTGATGTCAATATCGGAGTATATTGTATCTGCTCTGAAAATAGGTATTTAATAGACGTTATTAAAAAATAAACCCATTTATTGCTGATTTCAGTCCTTCTAAAACAGGATTATTTTTTTTTAAATGCAGGCGGTATCAACCTGGTCATTTACTTTTGTACATTTCTTTTCCTTCAGATTGATTTTAAAGTGACAGATGAGAACTCTGGACTTCTGAGGCGGCCCAAACCCAGTGGAAAAGTCAGATTCTGCCTTTTCCTATCATCGTTTATTAAGCTGTTAAGGAATGGGGTTGATTTAAATGTACTAACAAACAAGCATGCCTTTTCAATCTTTCCTCTAACACGAGTTAGGCAGCAGGAGTCTGGTCCTAATTTATCGTTTTGATTGTAATGTAAGCTCAAGAAGCAGGGAGAATGTTTCACCATCCTTAGCACTGCCAATTCCTTGTCCAGTGAGAACTTCTTTTCTCTTTTTAAAATGCACATGGCACGTGTATTAGAAAAATATAACTGCATATGCACTCAAATGACTTCCAGACTCTGCATATATCACATTATATATGCTTCAAACATAAAAAGATCACAGAGCCAAAAGAAAATGTAGATACTTCAAAATATTTAATTTACAGCACTTTACACATAATTGAGCATGGCAACCAGTGCGTTTCTGTTATTGATCTACAGCTGATATATGGATAGTAGTTAAAAGGGCAAAAAGATTTAAAACGTTGGCGCCTCAAAAGGAACTTTCTAGTGTATAAAGCCGTATTAAACTGTATACTTTCAGACATTCAAAGACTCCTGTTGAATGCTGTGTAACCCAACCTGTAGTCAATTGAGAAACCCCTGTGAGTAATGGGAGCGGTCTGCTACAACATTGTTATTGTGCATTAGAAGGTCCACAGTAATATAGAGAGAGGGAGGCACGGTGTAACATCGCTGAGCTTTGAAGTGGGCTATCCTGATTTGAATGCAGTGTCGGCTCTGACCGTGCACAGTCACGTTATCTAGCTGTGCCTTGGGCGCAAGAGAACCAGTCCTTCGCTACGTACAAGCTCCCTTCCTGGCTACTTGATCCAGATCTCACCTGTGGCAGCAGGACTATTATACCGGGAGTGCTCCTAAAGCCTGGAAACTCTGAAATATGATGTACACTTTAGTGCTGTAAAGGAACAAATGATATTGATATAAGATCCACATTTCACATGGTAATACTATTCAGAAGAGGAGATACTCGACATGATTGTATCGTTCATTTACATGAGAATACTCCCCTCCACCCGGCCCCTAAACGAGCGTTTCACTTGTAAATAATTGATTTAGTTACCATTGTTTAATATAAGGTGACAGTTTGTTGGCGTTCCCGTAATCTTGGCTTCGTTGTTTTAGATTATTTTCGAACTGGTTCCTGAGCTTACATTGGTCTCTGACGAGCCCCATGGATTTAGCAAAATGTCCCTTCTGGGATCTCTGACCACTTTTTAAGGCAATAATTATTTAGATGCAAATAATGCTACCCTATGTCATTCTGATCTGTCTGTATGCACTTGTTTGTCGCCTATGGAACAATATTAAAAGACCAGTTTGGTTCCATTAAAGAGCTGGTTGGACCAGTCTTTAAACTCTTTACTGGATTAAAGATGTGCAAGACATCGCTTTGCAGTTTGTGGCAGGTCCTTAAAATGACCCATTGTTTTATTAAGGACCTGCAACAAACTGCAGCGCAATGTCTTGCAGGCACTTAATCCAGTAAAGAGTTTAAAGACTGGTCCAACCAGACCTTTAATAGAAAGAACGTAACAGGAGCTCTTGTAATATTTCTTTTCGACGCATAGGACAGCAGGGAAAACGAGTAAATGGAAGGATGTTTTCTGTTTGTGCTGTGGTAGCATGGAATGCATCTAAATAGATTTACTGCGACTATATATTTACTCTACATTGGAATAGGTTTATGGTGCAAATTTGGGAGTGGGCTCTAGATCTAGATAAATGAACATTTAAAGGAGCAGTTCCTCCTTTATTTTTTTAAATTTTTTTTCTATTAGCCCAATTGTTTTAAGGCGAGGGGAGCAGGGGTCGTCCCCGTAGCCAAATGCCACTTTTCAGTTTTGGGGCGGCCTGGTTCCTGAGATCCTTACCAGTGAAGTTGTCATGTTGAAATCTCCCACAGGGCAAACAAAATGGCTGCCACATTGTGGATCAATAGGAAGCTGCAACATCATCGGTTGTGGCTTTCTAGTGGATGGCCATTTAAATCTCCATTATAAAGCAGGAAGAGATGCCGGTAACTTCACTAGGAAATATCTTGGAGGGGTTGTGTGTGTCTTGGAGCTGGAAATAGGGCAGTTCTGCTCTAGAGGACCTTCTGATTCCAGTCCTGTACAACAACAAAAAAGAACTGTGTTTAATTGCAGTTTCCTGAACTCTTAATTGGTCCCTGTTTCTGGTAAATCTTGGTGGCATCAGATTTTTAAAAAAATATATATATAATGCACACTCCTTTTTATGTATTAGCTGGAACTTTATAGCCACTGAATATCAATGAAGTATTTCACATAACCGTGCATAAACAATGAATGCCGAACCACCAAGAAATACCGATCTAGGGCTGTGTACCTTTTTTAACCTTTCCCTTCCTGTCGTAGTGTATGTACCAGAAAACCACAATTTGATGGCACATTAATGTTTCCTTCTATGTTTGCTTCTTTCTTCCTAACACTTCTTGGCTTTGGGCTTCTGGTAAACTTTCCCTTTGGCTATTGTTGGGCTTTGCTTGTTTCCCTTCTGGGGAGGAAGTGCTGGTTGGTTAAATCGCTGAATCGTTTATTTGCAGAAGACCAAGAACAAAAAAAAGGCAAAGGATGAAAGGTGCGGCTCTGAGGTGACCACCCCAGAGAATAGCTCGTCCCCGGGAATGATGGATATGCACGGTGAGCACAGAAACATGCTCTGTCTCTACGTCTACAGGAGAAATGCAAACAGGCAGGCTTCATGTGCTGCTCTGTGTGGTTTTAGCTCGATGTCATGGTTGTAGAGGAATGTACATATTCCTTTAATAGAATAATGGGAAAGATCTTTATATATGTTGTATACAACCTTTCAAGGCCTGATGCGTCTGTATATGCCCTGTTCTCGGTGATGTGTCAAAAGCTTTTGTACAAACTATAAATATGCTGAACTTTCGCGATGATCCATTGAAAGGGATGACAGCCAGGGATATTAACGTAAAGTGACAGAGAAATCTGTAATTCAGCTTCTGGAATCGGGCACTATTCAATCTGTGACAGGTCTCCGGTAATATATTGAGATTCTGGCAATATGAGTTAATGCCACAAAATTGTTCCCGTAATACCTGAATTACGATGTGGCCTCTCTTTGTTGTAGATGATAACAGCAATCAGAGCTCCATAGCTGATGCCTCTCCAGTAAAGCAAGAGAACAGCAGTAATTGCAGCCCTGCCCCGGAGCAGAACTTATCCGCACAAACAGATGGCGCTGAACTTAAATCTGAAGAGGCTCATTCTAACGCAAATGAGCCACCCGATTCTGAAGGTGGGACCCCCTGATCTTTTCTATCTTCTGTTCTCCTGTTTAAACAAAGCACCGGTCTCTGTAACCGAGAGGCCTGTGGCATTTCTTTTCTGGTAGATAAAAGGTTGCCAAACCTGTCTTGAAAAGAGATGAAAATGAAGCAGTGTGATTTAAGATATTATTTTTAAATGTTAAATGCTTCAATGTCTCGTAATGTCCGTGATAACAATGCACGGCCTAAGCTTCGATGTGGCAACACAGGAGTTGTCTTGCAAGTATATCATGAATTTGCACATAAATATGTAACACCTTCGCTGTCATGTTAGCTGCTGTTTCAGAATCACAATGTACGGTGCATATTCTGTTCTATTCTATGATCCCCCAATAAAACCTACACTCACAATCACTGGCGTGTGTGTGTGTGCGCACACTGACTCACTCGCACGCACACACTGACTCGCACGCACACACTGGCTCCCTCATATCTCTGCTGTCAGCTCCGATTAGCCCCACCCCTCTCTTCTCGCTGAGCTGCGCAGTGACGCACTCTCGCTCTTCTCTCTCACTGAGCTGCGCAGTGACATGTTCGCTCTCTCACGGACCTGCGCAGTGACACTCGCTCTCTCACGGAGCTGCGCAGTGACACTCGCTCTCTCACGGAGCTGCGCAGTGACACTCACTCTCGCACGGAGCTGCGCAGTGACATACTCTCGCTCTCACGGAGCTGCGCAGTGACACTCGCTCTCTCACGGAGCTGCGCAGTGACATACTCTCGCTCTCACGGAGCTGCGCAGTGACATGCTCTCGCTCTCTCACGGAGCTGCGCAGTGACATGCTCTCTCACGGAGCTGCGCAGTGACATGCTCTCTCGCTCTCTCACGGAGCTGCGCAGTGACATGTTCGCTCTCTCACGGAGCTGCGCAGTGACATGTTCACTCGCTCTCTCACCGAGCTGCGCTGTGACACTCGCTCTCTCACGGAGCTGCGCAGTGACATACTCTCGCTCTCACCGAGCTGCGCTGTGACACTCGCTCTCTCACGGAGCTGCGCAGTGACATACTCTCGCTCTCACGGAGCTGCGCAGTGACATGTTCGCTCTCTCACGGAGCTGCGCAGTGACATGTTCGCTCTCTCACGGAGCTGCGCAGTGACATGCTCTCTCGCTCTCTCACAGAGCTGCGCAGTGACATGCTCTCTCGCTGTCTCTCACGGAGCTGCGCAGTGACATGCTCTCTCGCTCTCTCACAGAGCTGCGCAGTGACATGCTCTCTCGTTGTCTCTCACGGAGCTGCGCAGTGACTCTCGCTCTCTCACGGAGCTGCGCAGTGACATACTCTCGCTCTCTCACGGAGCTGCGCAGTGACATACTCTCGCTCTCTCACGGAGCTGCGCAGTGACATACTCTCGCTCTTCTCTCTCACGGAGCTGCGCAGTGACATGTTCGCTCTCTCACGGAGCTGCGCAGTGACTCTCGCTCTCTCACGGAGCTGCGCAGTGACACTCGCTCTCTCACGGAGCTGCGCAGTGACACTCGCTCTCTCACGGAGCTGCGCAGTGACACTCGCTCTCTCACGGAGCTGCGCAGTGACACTAGCTCTCTCACGGAGCTGCGCAGTGACATGCTCTCGCTCTCTCACGGAGCTGCGCAGTGACATGCTCTCGCTCTCTCACGGAGCTGCGCAGTGACATGCTCTCGCTCTCTCACGGAGCTGCGCAGTGACATGTTCGCTCTCTCACGGAGCTGCGCAGTGACTCTCGCTCTCTCACGGAGCTGCGCAGTGACACTCGCTCTCTCACGGAGCTGCGCAGTGACATACTCTCGCTCTCTCACGGAGCTGCGCAGTGACACTCGCTCTCTCACGGAGCTGCGCAGTGACACTCGCTCTCTCACGGAGCTGCGCAGTGACATGCTCTCGCTCTCTCACGGAGCTGCGCAGTGACATGCTCTCGCTCTCTCACGGAGCTGCGCAGTGACATGCTCTCGCTCTCTCACGGAGCTGCGCAGTGACTCTCGCTCTCACGGAGCTGCGCAGTGACACTCGCTCTCTCACGGAGCTGCGCAGTGACATACTCTCGCTCTCACGGAGCTGCGCAGTGACATACTCTCGCTCTCACGGAGCTGCGCAGTGACATGTTCGCTCTCTCACGGAGCTGCGCAGTGACATGTTCACTCGCTCTCTCACCGAGCTGCGCAGTGACATGTTCGCTCTCTCACGGAGCTGCGCAGTGACTCTCGCTCTCTCACGGAGCTGCGCAGTGACATACTCTCGCTCTCTCACGGAGCTGCGCAGTGACATGTTCACTCTCTCTCACGGAGCTGCGCAGTGACATGTTCGCTCTCTCACGGAGCTGCGCAGTGACTCTCGCTCTCTCACGGAGCTGCGCAGTGACATACTCTCGCTCTCTCACGGAGCTGCGCAGTGACACTCGCTCTCTCACGGAGCTGCGCAGTGACATACTCTCGCTCTCTCACGGAGCTGCGCAGTGACATACTCTCGCTCTCTCACGGAGCTGCGCAGTGACATACTCCCGCTCTCTCACGGAGCTGCGCAGTGACATACTCTCGCTCTCTCACGGAGCTGCGCAGTGACATACTCCCGCTCTCTCACGGAGCTGCGCAGTGACATACTCTCGCTCTCTCACGGAGCTGCGCAGTGACATACTCTCGCTCTCTCACGGAGCTGCGCAGTGACATACTCTCGCTCTCTCACGGAGCTGCGCAGTGACACTCGCTCTCTCACGGAGCTGCGCAGTGGCACTCGCTCTCTCACAGAGCTGCGCAGTGACACTCGCTCTCTCACGGAGCTTCGCGGTGACATTCTCTCTCGCTCTCTCACGGAGCTGCGCAGTGACATGCTCTCTCACGGAGCTGCGCAGTGACATGCTCTCGCTCTCTCACGGAGCTGCGCAGTGACATGCTCTCTCGCTCTCTCACGGAGCTGCGCAGTGACATGCTCTCTCGCTCTCTCACGGAGCTGCGCAGTGACATGTTCACTCGCTCTCTCACGGAGCTGCGCAGTGATATGTTCACTCGCTCTCTCACGGAGCTGCGCAGTGACACTCGCTCTCTCACGGAGCTGCGCAGTGACATGCTCTCGCTCTCTCACGGAGCTGCGCGGTGACATGCTCTCTCGCTCTCTCACGGAGCTGCGCAGTGACATGCTCTCGCTCTCTCTCACGGAGCTGCGCAGTGACATGCTCTCTCGCTCTCACGGAGCTGCGCGGTGACATGCTCTCTCGCTCTCTCTCACGGAGCTGCGCGGTGACATGCTCTCTCGCTCTCACTGAGCTGTGCAGTGACATGCTCTCGCTCTCTCACAGAGCTGCGCGGTGACATGCTCTCTTGCTCTCTCACGGAGCTGCGCAGTGACACTCGCTCTCTCACGGAGCTGCGCAGGTGACATGCTCTCTCGCTCTCTCACGGAGCTGCGCAGGTGACATGCTCTCTCGCTCTCTCACGGAGCTGCGCAGTGACATGTTCACTCGCTCTCTCACGGAGCTGCGCAGTGATATGTTCACTCGCTCTCTCACGGAGCTGCGCAGTGACATGCTCTCGCTCGCTCTCACGGAGCTGCGCAGTGACATGCTCTCTCGCTCTCACGGAGCTGCGCGGTGACATGCTCTCTCGCTCTCTCTCACGGAGCTGCGCGGTGACATGCTCTCTCGCTCTCACTGAGCTGTGCAGTGACATGCTCTCGCTCTCTCACAGAGCTGCGCGGTGACATGCTCTCTTGCTCTCTCACGGAGCTGCGCAGTGACATGCTCTCTCGCTCTCTCACGGAGCTGCGCAGTGACACTCGCTCTCTCACGGAGCTGCGCAGGTGACATGCTCTCTCGCTCTCTCACGGAGCTGCGCAGGTGACATGCTCTCTCGCTCTCTCACGGAGCTGCGCAGTGACATGTTCACTCGCTCTCTCACGGAGCTGCGCAGTGATATGTTCACTCGCTCTCTCACGGAGCTGCGCAGTGACATGCTCTCGCTCGCTCTCACGGAGCTGCGCAGTGACATGCTCTCTCGCTCTCACTGAGCTGCGCAGTGACACTCGCTCTCTCACGGAGCTGCGCGGTGACATGCTCTCTCGCTCTCTCACGGAGCTGCGCAGTGACATGCTCTCTCGCTCTCACGGAGCTGCGTGGTGACATGCTCTCTCGCTCTCTCTCACGGAGCTGCGCGGTGACATGCTCTCTCGCTCTCACTGAGCTGTGCAGTGACATGCTCTCTCGCTCTCTCACTGAGCTGTGCAGTGACATGCTCTCTCGCTCTCTCATGGAGCTGCGCAGTGACATGCTCTCTCGCTCTCTCACTGAGCTGCACAGTGACATGCTCTCTCGCTCTCTCACAGAGCTGCGCGGTGACATGCTCTCTTGCTCTCTCACGGAGCTGCGCAGTGACATGCTCTCTCTCTCTCTCTCACTGAGCTGCGCAGTGACACTCGCTCTCTCACGGAGCTGCGCAGTGACATGCTCTCTCGCTCTCTCACGGAGCTGCGCAGTGACATACTCTCTCGCTAACTCACGGAGCTGCGCAGTGACATGCTCTCTCGCTCTCTCACTGAGCTGCACAGTGACATGCTCTCTCGCTCTCTCACGGAGCTGCGCAGTGACATGCTCTCTCGCTCTCTCACGGAGCTGCGCAGTGACATGCTCTCTCATGGAGCTGCGCAGTGACATGCTCTCTCGCTCTCTCACTGAGCTGCACAGTGACATGCTCTCTCGCTCTCTCACGGAGCTGCGCAGTGACATACTCTCTCGCTAACTCACGGAGCTGCGCAGTGACATGCTCTCTCGCTCTCTCACTGAGCTGCACAGTGACATGCTCTCTCGCTCTCTCACTGAGCTGCACAGTGACATGCTCTCTCGCTCTCTCACGGAGCTGCGCAGTGACATGCTCTCTCGCTCTCTCATGGAGCTGCGCAGGTGACATGCTCTCTCGCTCTCTCTCACTGAGCTGCGCAGTGACATGCTCTCTCGCTCTCTCACAGAGCTGCGCAGTGACACTCGCTCTCTCACGGAGCTGCGCAGGTGACATGCTCTCTCGCTCTCTCACGGAGCTTCGCGGTGACATGCTCTCTCGCACTCTCACAGAGCTGCGCAGTGACACTCGCTCTCTCACGGAGCTGCGCAGTGACATGCTCTCTCACGGAGCTGCGCAGTGACATGCTCTCTCTCTCTCTCACTGAGCTGTGCAGTGACATGCTCTCTCGCTCTCTCACTGAGCTGTGCAGTGACATGCTCTCTCGCTCTCTCATGGAGCTGCGCAGTGACATGCTCTCTCGCTCTCTCACTGAGCTGCACAGTGACATGCTCTCTCGCTCTCTCACAGAGCTGCGCGGTGACATGCTCTCTTGCTCTCTCACGGAGCTGCGCAGTGACATGCTCTCTCTCTCTCTCACTGAGCTGCGCAGTGACACTCGCTCTCTCACGGAGCTGCGCAGTGACATGCTCTCTCGCTCTCTCACGGAGCTGCGCAGTGACATACTCTCTCGCTAACTCACGGAGCTGCGCAGTGACATGCTCTCTCGCTCTCTCACTGAGCTGCACAGTGACATGCTCTCTCGCTCTCTCACGGAGCTGCGCAGTGACATGCTCTCTCGCTCTCTCACGGAGCTGCGCAGTGACATGCTCTCTCATGGAGCTGCGCAGTGACATGCTCTCTCGCTCTCTCACTGAGCTGCACAGTGACATGCTCTCTCGCTCTCTCACGGAGCTGCGCAGTGACATACTCTCTCGCTAACTCACGGAGCTGCGCAGTGACATGCTCTCTCGCTCTCTCACTGAGCTGCACAGTGACATGCTCTCTCGCTCTCTCACTGAGCTGCACAGTGACATGCTCTCTCGCTCTCTCACGGAGCTGCGCAGTGACATGCTCTCTCGCTCTCTCATGGAGCTGCGCAGGTGACATGCTCTCTCGCTCTCTCACAGAGCTGCGCAGTGACACTCGCTCTCTCACGGAGCTGCGCAGGTGACATGCTCTCTCGCTCTCTCACGGAGCTTCGCGGTGACATGCTCTCTCGCTCTCTCACAGAGCTGCGCAGTGACACTCGCTCTCTCACGGAGCTGCGCAGTGACATGCTCTCTCACGGAGCTGCGCAGTGACATGCTCTCTCTCTCTCTCACGGAGCTGCGCAGTGACATGCTCTCTCGTTGTCTCTCACGGAGTTGCGCAGTGACTCTCGCTCTCTCACGGAGCTGCGCAGTGACATACGCTCGCTCTCTCACGGAGCTGCGCAGTGACATACTCTCGCTCTTCTCTCTCACGGAGCTGCGCAGTGACATGTTCGCTCTCTCACGGAGCTGCGCAGTGACTCTCGCTCTCTCACGGAGCTGCGCAGTGACACTCGCTCTCTCACGGAGCTGCGCAGTGACACTCGCTCTCTCACGGAGCTGCGCAGTGACTCTCGCTCTCTCACGGAGCTGCGCAGTGACACTCGCTCTCTCACGGAGCTGCGCAGTGACTCTCGCTCTCACGGAGCTGCGCAGTGACACTCGCTCTCTCACGGAGCTGCGCAGTGACATACTCTCGCTCTCACGGAGCTGCGCAGTGACATACTCTCGCTCTCACGGAGCTGCGCAGTGACATGTTCGCTCTCTCACGGAGCTGCGCAGTGACATGTTCACTCGCTCTCTCACCGAGCTGCGCAGTGACATGTTCGCTCTCTCACGGAGCTGCGCAGTGACTCTCGCTCTCTCACGGAGCTGCGCAGTGACATACTCTCGCTCTCTCACGGAGCTGCGCAGTGACATGTTCACTCTCTCTCACGGAGCTGCGCAGTGACATGTTCGCTCTCTCACGGAGCTGCGCAGTGACTCTCGCTCTCTCACGGAGCTGCGCAGTGACATACTCTCGCTCTCTCACGGAGCTGCGCAGTGACACTCGCTCTCTCACGGAGCTGCGCAGTGACATACTCTCGCTCTCTCACGGAGCTGCGCAGTGACATACTCTCGCTCTCTCACGGAGCTGCGCAGTGACATACTCCCGCTCTCTCACGGAGCTGCGCAGTGACATACTCTCGCTCTCTCACGGAGCTGCGCAGTGACATACTCCCGCTCTCTCACGGAGCTGCGCAGTGACATACTCTCGCTCTCTCACGGAGCTGCGCAGTGACATACTCTCGCTCTCTCACGGAGCTGCGCAGTGACATACTCTCGCTCTCTCACGGAGCTTCGCAGTGACACTCGCTCTCTCACGGAGCTGCGCAGTGGCACTCGCTCTCTCACAGAGCTGCGCAGTGACACTCGCTCTCTCACGGAGCTTCGCGGTGACATTCTCTCTCGCTCTCTCACGGAGCTGCGCAGTGACATGCTCTCTCACGGAGCTGCGCAGTGACATGCTCTCGCTCTCTCACGGAGCTGCGCAGTGACATGCTCTCTCGCTCTCTCACGGAGCTGCGCAGTGACATGCTCTCTCGCTCTCTCACGGAGCTGCGCAGTGACATGTTCACTCGCTCTCTCACGGAGCTGCGCAGTGATATGTTCACTCGCTCTCTCACGGAGCTGCGCAGTGACACTCGCTCTCTCACGGAGCTGCGCAGTGACATGCTCTCGCTCTCTCACGGAGCTGCGCGGTGACATGCTCTCTCGCTCTCTCACGGAGCTGCGCAGTGACGTGCTCTCGCTCTCTCTCACGGAGCTGCGCAGTGACATGCTCTCTCGCTCTCACGGAGCTGCGCGGTGACATGCTCTCTCGCTCTCTCTCACGGAGCTGCGCGGTGACATGCTCTCTCGCTCTCACTGAGCTGTGCAGTGACATGCTCTCGCTCTCTCACAGAGCTGCGCGGTGACATGCTCTCTTGCTCTCTCATGGAGCTGCGCAGTGACATGCTCTCTCGCTCTCTCACGGAGCTGCGCAGTGACACTCGCTCTCTCACGGAGCTGCGCAGGTGACATGCTCTCTCGCTCTCTCACGGAGCTGCGCAGGTGACATGCTCTCTCGCTCTCTCACAGAGCTGCGCAGTGACATGTTCACTCGCTCTCTCACGGAGCTGCGCAGTGATATGTTCACTCGCTCTCTCACGGAGCTGCGCAGTGACATGCTCTCGCTCGCTCTCACGGAGCTGCGCAGTGACATGCTCTCTCGCTCTCACTGAGCTGCGCAGTGACACTCGCTCTCTCACGGAGCTGCGCGGTGACATGCTCTCTCGCTCTCTCACGGAGCTGCGCAGTGACATGCTCTCTCGCTCTCACGGAGCTGCGTGGTGACATGCTCTCTCGCTCTCTCTCACGGAGCTGCGCGGTGACATGCTCTCTCGCTCTCACTGAGCTGTGCAGTGACATGCTCTCTCGCTCTCTCACTGAGCTGTGCAGTGACATGCTCTCTCGCTCTCTCATGGAGCTGCGCAGTGACATGCTCTCTCGCTCTCTCACTGAGCTGCACAGTGACATGCTCTCTCGCTCTCTCACAGAGCTGCGCGGTGACATGCTCTCTTGCTCTCTCACGGAGCTGCGCAGTGACATGCTCTCTCTCTCTCTCACTGAGCTGCGCAGTGACACTCGCTCTCTCACGGAGCTGCGCAGTGACATGCTCTCTCGCTCTCTCACGGAGCTGCGCAGTGACATACTCTCTCGCTAACTCACGGAGCTGCGCAGTGACATGCTCTCTCGCTCTCTCACTGAGCTGCACAGTGACATGCTCTCTCGCTCTCTCACGGAGCTGCGCAGTGACATGCTCTCTCGCTCTCTCACGGAGCTGCGCAGTGACATGCTCTCTCATGGAGCTGCGCAGTGACATGCTCTCTCGCTCTCTCACTGAGCTGCACAGTGACATGCTCTCTCGCTCTCTCACGGAGCTGCGCAGTGACATACTCTCTCGCTAACTCACGGAGCTGCGCAGTGACATGCTCTCTCGCTCTCTCACTGAGCTGCACAGTGACATGCTCTCTCGCTCTCTCACTGAGCTGCACAGTGACATGCTCTCTCGCTCTCTCACGGAGCTGCGCAGTGACATGCTCTCTCGCTCTCTCATGGAGCTGCGCAGGTGACATGCTCTCTCGCTCTCTCTCACTGAGCTGCGCAGTGACATGCTCTCTCGCTCTCTCACAGAGCTGCGCAGTGACACTCGCTTTCTCACGGAGCTGCGCAGGTGACATGCTCTCTCGCTCTCTCACGGAGCTTCGCGGTGACATGCTCTCTCGCTCTCTCACAGAGCTGCGCAGTGACACTCGCTCTCTCACGGAGCTGCGCAGTGACATGCTCTCTCACGGAGCTGCGCAGTGACATGCTCTCTCTCTCTCTCACGGAGCTGCGCAGTGACATGCTCTCTCGTTGTCTCTCACGGAGCTGCGCAGTGACTCTCGCTCTCTCACGGAGCTGCGCAGTGACATACGCTCGCTCTCTCACGGAGCTGCGCAGTGACATACTCTCGCTCTTCTCTCTCACGGAGCTGCGCAGTGACATGTTCGCTCTCTCACGGAGCTGCGCAGTGACTCTCGCTCTCTCACGGAGCTGCGCAGTGACACTCGCTCTCTCACGGAGCTGCGCAGTGACACTCGCTCTCTCACGGAGCTGCGCAGTGACACTCGCTCTCTCACGGAGCTGCGCAGTGACACTCGCTCTCTCACGGAGCTGCGCAGTGACTCGCTCTCTCACGGAGCTGCGCAGTGACACTCGCTCTCTCACGGAGCTGCGCAGTGACACTCGCTCTCTCACGGAGCTGCGCAGTGACTCTCGCTCTCTCACGGAGCTGCGCAGTGACATGCTCTCGCTCTCTCACGGAGCTGCGCAGTGACATGCTCTCGCTCTCTCACGGAGCTGCGCAGTGACATGCTCTCGCTCTCTCACGGAGCTGCGCAGTGACTCTCGCTCTCACGGAGCTGCGCAGTGACACTCGCTCTCTCACGGAGCTGCGCAGTGACATACTCTCGCTCTCACGGAGCTGCGCAGTGACATACTCTCGCTCTCACGGAGCTGCGCAGTGACATGTTCGCTCTCTCACGGAGCTGCGCAGTGACATGTTCACTCGCTCTCTCACCGAGCTGCGCTGTGACACTCGCTCTCTCACGGAGCTGCGCAGTGACATGTTCGCTCTCTCACGGAGCTGCGCAGTGACTCTCGCTCTCTCACGGAGCTGCGCAGTGACATACTCTCGCTCTCTCACGGAGCTGCGCAGTGACACTCGCTCTCTCACGGAGCTGCGCAGTGACATACTCTCGCTCTCTCACGGAGCTGCGCAGTGACATACTCTCGCTCTCTCACGGAGCTGCGCAGTGACATACTCCCGCTCTCTCACGGAGCTGCGCAGTGACATACTCTCGCTCTCTCACGGAGCTGCGCAGTGACATACTCCCGCTCTCTCACGGAGCTGCGCAGTGACATACTCTCGCTCTCTCACGGAGCTGCGCAGTGACATACTCTCGCTCTCTCACGGAGCTGCGCAGTGACATACTCTCGCTCTCTCACGGAGCTGCGCAGTGACATGCTCTCTCGCTCTCTCACTGAGCTGCGCAGTGACATACTCTCGCTCTCTCACGGAGCTGCGCAGTGACATACTCTCGCTCTCTCACGGAGCTGCGCAGTGACATACTCTCGCTCTCTCACGGAGCTGCGCAGTGACACTCGCTCTCTCACGGAGCTGCGCAGTGACACTCGCTCTCTCACGGAGCTTCGCGGTGACATTCTCTCTCGCTCTCTCACGGAGCTGCGCAGTGACATGCTCTCTCACGGAGCTGCGCAGTGACATGCTCTCGCTCTCTCACGGAGCTGCGCAGTGACATGCTCTCTCGCTCTCTCACGGAGCTGCGCAGTGACATGTTCACTCGCTCTCTCACAGAGCTGCGCAGTGATATGTTCACTCGCTCTCTCACGGAGCTGCGCAGTGACACTCGCTCTCTCACGGAGCTGCGCAGTGACATGCTCTCGCTCTCTCACGGAGCTGCGCGGTGACATGCTCTCTCGCTCTCTCACGGAGCTGCGCAGTGACATGCTCTCGCTCTCTCTCACGGAGCTGCGCAGTGACATGCTCTCTCGCTCTCACGGAGCTGCGCGGTGACATGCTCTCTCGCTCTCTCTCACGGAGCTGCGCGGTGACATGCTCTCTCGCTCTCACTGAGCTGTGCAGTGACATGCTCTCGCTCTCTCACAGAGCTGCGCGGTGACATGCTCTCTTGCTCTCTCATGGAGCTGCGCAGTGACATGCTCTCTCGCTCTCTCACGGAGCTGCGCAGTGACACTCGCTCTCTCACGGAGCTGCGCAGGTGACATGCTCTCTCGCTCTCTCACGGAGCTGCGCAGGTGACATGCTCTCTCGCTCTCTCGCTCTCTCACGGAGCTGCGCAGTGACATGTTCACTCGCTCTCTCACGGAGCTGCGCAGTGATATGTTCACTCGCTCTCTCACGGAGCTGCGCAGTGACACTCGCTCTCTCACGGAGCTGCGCAGTGACATGCTCTCGCTCGCTCTCACGGAGCTGCGCAGTGACATGCTCTCGCTCTCTCACGGAGCTGCGCGGTGACATGCTCTCTCGCTCTCTCACGGAGCTGCGCAGTGACATGCTCTCTCGCTCTCACGGAGCTACGTGGTGACATGCTCTCTCGCTCTCTCTCACGGAGCTGCGCGGTGACATGCTCTCTCGCTCTCACTGAGCTGTGCAGTGACATGCTCTCTCGCTCTCACTGAGCTGTGCAGTGACATGCTCTCTCGCTCTCTCATGGAGCTGCGCAGTGACATGCTCTCTCGCTCTCTCACTGAGCTGCACAGTGACATGCTCTCTCGCTCTCTCACAGAGCTGCGCGGTGACATGCTCTCTTGCTCTCTCACGGAGCTGCGCAGTGACATGCTCTCTCTCTCTCTCACTGAGCTGCGCAGTGACACTCGCTCTCTCACGGAGCTGCGCAGTGACATGCTCTCTCGCTCTCTCACGGAGCTGCGCAGTGACATACTCTCTCGCTAACTCACGGAGCTGCGCAGTGACATGCTCTCTCGCTCTCTCACTGAGCTGCACAGTGACATGCTCTCTCGCTCTCTCACGGAGCTGCGCAGTGACATGCTCTCTCGCTCTCTCACGGAGCTGCGCAGTGACATGCTCTCTCATGGAGCTGCGCAGTGACATGCTCTCTCGCTCTCTCACTGAGCTGCACAGTGACATGCTCTCTCGCTCTCTCACGGAGCTGCGCAGTGACATACTCTCTCGCTAACTCACGGAGCTGCGCAGTGACATGCTCTCTCGCTCTCTCACTGAGCTGCACAGTGACATGCTCTCTCGCTCTCTCACTGAGCTGCACAGTGACATGCTCTCTCGCTCTCTCACGGAGCTGCGCAGTGACATGCTCTCTCGCTCTCTCATGGAGCTGCGCAGGTGACATGCTCTCTCGCTCTCTCTCACTGAGCTGCGCAGTGACATGCTCTCTCGCTCTCTCACAGAGCTGCGCAGTGACACTCGCTCTCTCACGGAGCTGCGCAGGTGACATGCTCTCTCGCTCTCTCACGGAGCTTCGCGGTGACATGCTCTCTCGCTCTCTCACGGAGCTGCGCAGTGACACTCGCTCTCTCACGGAGCTGCGCAGTGACATGCTCTCTCACGGAGCTGCGCAGTGACATGCTCTCTCTCTCTCTCACGGAGCTGCGCAGTGACATGCTCTCTCGTTGTCTCTCACGGAGCTGCGCAGTGACTCTCGCTCTCTCACGGAGCTGCGCAGTGACATACGCTCGCTCTCTCACGGAGCTGCGCAGTGACATACTCTCGCTCTTCTCTCTCACGGAGCTGCGCAGTGACATGTTCGCTCTCTCACGGAGCTGCGCAGTGACTCTCGCTCTCTCACGGAGCTGCGCAGTGACACTCGCTCTCTCACGGAGCTGCGCAGTGACACTCGCTCTCTCACGGAGCTGCGCAGTGACACTCGCTCTCTCACGGAGCTGCGCAGTGACACTCGCTCTCTCACGGAGCTGCGCAGTGACTCGCTCTCTCACGGAGCTGCGCAGTGACACTCGCTCTCTCACGGAGCTGCGCAGTGACACTCGCTCTCTCACGGAGCTGCGCAGTGACTCTCGCTCTCTCACGGAGCTGCGCAGTGACATGCTCTCGCTCTCTCACGGAGCTGCGCAGTGACATGCTCTCGCTCTCTCACGGAGCTGCGCAGTGACATGCTCTCGCTCTCTCACGGAGCTGCGCAGTGACTCTCGCTCTCACGGAGCTGCGCAGTGACACTCGCTCTCTCACGGAGCTGCGCAGTGACATACTCTCGCTCTCACGGAGCTGCGCAGTGACATACTCTCGCTCTCACGGAGCTGCGCAGTGACATGTTCACTCGCTCTCTCACCGAGCTGCGCTGTGACACTCGCTCTCTCACGGAGCTGCGCAGTGACATACTCTCGCTCTCTCACGGAGCTGCGCAGTGACATACTCTCGCTCTCTCACGGAGCTGCGCAGTGACATACTCCCGCTCTCTCACGGAGCTGCGCAGTGACATACTCTCGCTCTCTCACGGAGCTGCGCAGTGACATACTCCCGCTCTCTCACGGAGCTGCGCAGTGACATACTCTCGCTCTCTCACGGAGCTGCGCAGTGACATACTCTCGCTCTCTCACGGAGCTGCGCAGTGACATACTCTCGCTCTCTCACGGAGCTGCGCAGTGACATGCTCTCTCGCTCTCTCACTGAGCTGCGCAGTGACATACTCTCGCTCTCTCACAGAGCTGCGCAGTGACATACTCTCGCTCTCTCACGGAGCTGCGCAGTGACATACTCTCGCTCTCTCACGGAGCTGCGCAGTGACATGCTCTCTCGCTCTCTCACTGAGCTGCGCAGTGACATACTCTCGCTCTCTCACGGAGCTGCGCAGTGACATACTCTCGCTCTCTCACGGAGCTGCGCAGTGACATACTCTCGCTCTCTCACGGAGCTGCGCAGTGACACTCGCTCTCTCACGGAGCTGCGCAGTGACACTCGCTCTCTCACGGAGCTTCGCGGTGACATTCTCTCTCGCTCTCTCACGGAGCTGCGCAGTGACATGCTCTCTCACGGAGCTGCGCAGTGACATGCTCTCGCTCTCTCACGGAGCTGCGCAGTGACATGCTCTCTCGCTCTCTCACGGAGCTGCGCAGTGACATGTTCACTCGCTCTCTCACGGAGCTGCGCAGTGATATGTTCACTCGCTCTCTCACGGAGCTGCGCAGTGACACTCGCTCTTTCACGGAGCTGCGCAGTGACATGCTCTCGCTCTCTCACGGAGCTGCGCGGTGACATGCTCTCTCGCTCTCTCACGGAGCTGCGCAGTGACATGCTCTCGCTCTCTCTCACGGAGCTGCGCAGTGACATGCTCTCTCGCTCTCACGGAGCTGCGCGGTGACATGCTCTCTCGCTCTCTCTCACGGAGCTGCGCGGTGACATGCTCTCTCGCTCTCACTGAGCTGTGCAGTGACATGCTCTCGCTCTCTCACAGAGCTGCGCAGTGACATGCTCTCTTGCTCTCTCATGGAGCTGCGCAGTGACATGCTCTCTCGCTCTCTCACGGAGCTGCGCAGTGACACTCGCTCTCTCACGGAGCTGCGCAGGTGACATGCTCTCTCGCTCTCTCACGGAGCTGCGCAGGTGACATGCTCTCTCGCTCTCTCACGGAGCTGCGCAGTGACATGTTCACTCGCTCTCTCACGGAGCTGCGCAGTGATATGTTCACTCGCTCTCTCACGGAGCTGCGCAGTGACACTCGCTCTCTCACGGAGCTGCGCAGTGACATGCTCTCGCTCGCTCTCACGGAGCTGCGCAGTGACATGCTCTCGCTCTCTCACGGAGCTGCGCGGTGACATGCTCTCTCGCTCTCTCACGGAGCTGCGCAGTGACATGCTCTCTCGCTCTCACGGAGCTACGTGGTGACATGCTCTCTCGCTCTCTCTCACGGAGCTGCGCGGTGACATGCTCTCTCGCTCTCACTGAGCTGTGCAGTGACATGCTCTCTCGCTCTCACTGAGCTGTGCAGTGACATGCTCTCTCGCTCTCTCATGGAGCTGCGCAGTGACATGCTCTCTCGCTCTCTCACTGAGCTGCACAGTGACATGCTCTCTCGCTCTCTCACAGAGCTGCGCGGTGACATGCTCTCTTGCTCTCTCACGGAGCTGCGCAGTGACATGCTCTCTCTCTCTCTCACTGAGCTGCGCAGTGACACTCGCTCTCTCACGGAGCTGCGCAGTGACATGCTCTCTCGCTCTCTCACGGAGCTGCGCAGTGACATACTCTCTCGCTAACTCACGGAGCTGCGCAGTGACATGCTCTCTCGCTCTCTCACTGAGCTGCACAGTGACATGCTCTCTCGCTCTCTCACGGAGCTGCGCAGTGACATGCTCTCTCGCTCTCTCACGGAGCTGCGCAGTGACATGCTCTCTCATGGAGCTGCGCAGTGACATGCTCTCTCGCTCTCTCACTGAGCTGCACAGTGACATGCTCTCTCGCTCTCTCACGGAGCTGCGCAGTGACATGCTCTCTCGCTCTCTCATGGAGCTGCGCAGGTGACATGCTCTCTCGCTCTCTCTCACTGAGCTGCGCAGTGACATGCTCTCTCGCTCTCTCACAGAGCTGCGCAGTGACACTCGCTCTCTCACGGAGCTGCGCAGGTGACATGCTCTCTCGCTCTCTCACGGAGCTTCGCGGTGACATGCTCTCTCGCTCTCTCACGGAGCTGCGCAGTGACACTCGCTCTCTCACGGAGCTGCGCAGTGACATGCTCTCTCGCTCTCTCACGGAGCTGCGCAGTGACATGCTCTCTCTCTCTCTCTCTCACGGAGCTGCGCAGTGACATGCTCTCGCTCTCTCACGGAGCTGCGCAGGTGACATGCTCTCTCGCTCTCTCACGGAGCTTCGCGGTGACATGCTCTCTCGCTCTCTCACGGAGCTGCGCAGTGACACTCGCTCTCTCACGGAGCTGCGCAGTGACATGCTCTCTCGCTCTCTCACGGAGCTGCGCAGTGACATGCTCTCGTTCTCTCACGGAGCTGCGCAGTGACATGCTCTCGCTCTCTCACGGAGCTGCGCAGGTGACATGCTCTCTCGCTCTCTCACGGAGCTTCGCGGTGACATGCTCTCTCGCTCTCTCACGGAGCTGCGCAGTGACACTCGCTCTCTCACGGAGCTGCGCAGTGACATGCTCTCTCGCTCTCTCACGGAGCTGCGCAGTGACATGCTCTCTCTCTCTCTCACGGAGCTGCGCAGTGACATGCTCTCGCTCTCTCTCACGGAGCTGCGCAGTGACATGCTCTCTCGCTCTCACGGAGCTGCGCGGTGACATGCTCTCTCGCTCTCTCTCACAGAGCTGCGCGGTGACATGCTCTCTCACGGAGCTGCGCAGTGACATGCTCTCTCGCTCTCTCACGGAGCTGCGCAGTGACACTCGCTCTCTCACGGAGCTGCGCAGGTGACATGCTCTCTCGCTCTCTCACGGAGCTGCGCAGGTGACATGCTCTCTCGCTCTCTCACGGAGCTGCGCAGTGACATGTTCACTCGCTCTCTCACGGAGCTGCGCAGTGATATGTTCACTCGCTCTCTCACGGAGCTGCGCAGTGACATGCTCTCGCTCGCTCTCACGGAGCTGCGCAGTGACATGCTCTCGCTCTCTCACGGAGCTGCGCGGTGACATGCTCTCTCGCTCTCTCACGGAGCTGCGCAGTGACATGCTCTCTCGCTCTCACGGAGCTGCGTGGTGACATGCTCTCTCGCTCTCTCTCACGGAGCTGCGCGGTGACATGCTCTCTCGCTCTCACTGAGCTGTGCAGTGACATGCTCTCTCGCTCTCTCACGGAGCTGTGCAGTGACATGCTCTCTCGCTCTCTCATGGAGCTGCGCAGTGACATGCTCTCTCGCTCTCTCACTGAGCTGCACAGTGACATGCTCTCTCGCTCTCTCACAGAGCTGCGCAGTGACATGCTCTCTTGCTCTCTCACGGAGCTGCGCAGTGACATGCTCTCTCTCTCTCTCACTGAGCTGCGCAGTGACACTCGCTCTCTCACGGAGCTGCGCAGTGACATGCTCTCTCGCTCTCTCACGGAGCTGCGCAGTGACATACTCTCTCGCTAACTCACGGAGCTGCGCAGTGACATGCTCTCTCGCTCTCTCACTGAGCTGCACAGTGACATGCTCTCTCGCTCTCTCACGGAGCTGCGCAGTGACATGCTCTCTCGCTCTCTCACGGAGCTGCGCAGTGACATGCTCTCTCATGGAGCTGCGCAGTGACATGCTCTCTCGCTCTCTCATGGAGCTGCGCAGTGACATGCTCTCGCTCTCTCACTGAGCTGCACAGTGACATGCTCTCTCGCTCTCTCACGGAGCTGCGCAGTGACATACTCTCTCGCTAACTCACGGAGCTGCGCAGTGACATGCTCTCTCGCTCTCTCACTGAGCTGCACAGTGACATGCTCTCTCGCTCTCTCACTGAGCTGCACAGTGACATGCTCTCTCGCTCTCTCACGGAGCTGCGCAGTGACATGCTCTCTCGCTCTCTCATAGAGCTGCGCAGGTGACATGCTCTCTCGCTCTCTCATAGAGCTGCACAGTGACATGCTCTCTCACTGAGCTGCACAGTGACATGCTCTCTCGCTCTCTCACGGAGCTGCACAGTGACATATTCGCTCTCTCACGGAGCTGCGCAGTGACATGTTCACTCTCTCACGGAGCTGCGCAGTGACATACTCTCGCTCTCTCACGGAGCTGCGCAGTGACATACTCCCGCTCTCTCACGGAGCTGCGCAGTGACATACTCTCTCACGGAGCTGCGCAGTGACATACTCCCGCTCTCTCACGGAGCTGCGCAGTGACATACTCCCGCTCTCTCACGGAGCTGCGCAGTGACATACTCTCGCTCTCTCACGGAGCTGCGCAGTGACACTCGCTCTCTCACGGAGCTACGCAGTGACATGCTCTCGCTCTCTCTCACGGAGCTGCGCAGTGACATACTCTCTCTCTCTCACGGAGCTGCGCAGTGACATACTCTCGCTCTCTCACGGAGCTGCGCAGTGACACTCGCTCTCTCACGGAGCTGCGCAGTGACACTCGCTCTCTCACGGAGCTTCGCGGTGACATGCTCTCTCGCTCTCTCACGGAGCTGCGCAGTGACGCACTGTCGCTCTCTCATGGAGCTGCGCAGTGACACTCGCTGTCACGGAGCTGCGCAGTGACATGCTCTCGCTATCTCACTGATGCACTCTTTCACATCTCTGACTAGCCCCGCCCCCCTCCTTCACCTGCCTCTGCCCCCGCTCTTCTCACTGAGCTGCACAACCGTGACTTGACCTGTCAATCAGATAAGTCATCACTGCGCCCAGCACCAGGGGGACATTTTAGCCGGTTGCTCTGGATGTTTCCACCCCTGTTATAAAGTAGCTTTTCAAAGTCCCCTTTACTGAATCAATTAGATTTGTCTTCCAACCTTCTGTATATGTCCTTTTACTTCTCTTTGTGAAAGTAATGCCTACACCATGCGGGCTGAAGGACTGACGTTAACCGTGCATGTTGTGCTTTGAAACCCATCTATAGATACTTCAGGGCAGAATTCGCAGTCCTCAGTTGAAAGCTCATTGAACAGTTCAGAGAAAGCGGAAACGCAAACCTCTGGGGAAAAAGATGTAACTACAGAGACGTCCAAAAACTCTCAGGTAATACGCAACCAATCGGGGGCAATGTTTGGGCGCCTGCATGTCCTGTCTATTATATTGATCCAAAGTAAATTGAATGAAGTATTAATAGAAACCGGGTTTACCCCCGCAGAGGAAATTTATACTTACAAGTTGTTTTATTCTCTTTGCCCACAACCTTTACACATGTAACTCCTTCTTGCATTAGGTCACTTTGGCCTTAAGTTCAACTGCAATCCCCCTACAGCAGGAGAGGCCAACGCCTCCAGTCGTCATGGACCACCAACAGGTCAGGTTTTCAAGATATCCGGCTTCAGCACAGGTGGTGCAATCATAATGACTGAGCCACCTGTACTGAAGCCAGGATGTCTTGAAAACCTGACCTGTTGGTGGCCTTTGACTCCAGTTACCTAATGACATACCTGGTACGGCATGGGCCATGTCATCCAAAAGCCCTAATACCTCATTGGGTACCTCCATCAGGCACGTCATAGGCACATGCTCAATATTTAGTGCTTGGGCGCGTGGTGATAGTTTCCGGAGCGGTCACAATGCAGAAGTAGACCCCCAGCAGTATATACAGATTCAGAACCGGCTCCACCTAGCGTTGGAACCCGTGCACTATTTTGACTTGCTGTGCAGCATGCATATTGCCTGTATTAACTTGTCCATCTCTCTCCTCCTCCCCCCTCCTCCCCATGCAGGACTCTGATGACGGAGCTCCCTCTTGCAAAAAGATAAAAGGAGACAGTTCTCAGCAAAACACTGAGGCCATCTAGACTATCCAGTTCAATTTCTCTCTTACTTTTATTTGGGGTCAGTTTACTGTAAGGTACATCGGTTATCTTAACTAATAGGACAGCCTTACTTAAAGCATCTTCTCTTGGATGAAAATAGAACTCTTTTTACGTTTTCAGCCTACAAAGCAAAAACCCAACAATGCCTGGAGAGGAGGCTGGGCTTCAGAGAAACTGACATGTTTTCTGTGAACACTCAGAATACCAGTGACAGTCTTTGAAGTGGTTGATGTAAACACTCAGGAGGGTCTACGCACTGTTTTCTGTAGTCCATTTTATATTTGTGTTGCTGCTGTATATGTATTTTGTTTTTGTTTCCACTTCTCTATTTAACTTGTAAGGTATTTAAAGACGGTACAGGTCCGGTTTAGCCTCCGTGTGAATTTCCATTGTTCTGCTTTGGCTTTTGTGCCTTTGTGTTTTGAAACCGTTTTGAATTTCCGCTTCTCTCACAGACCTACTCACAATGCCATGCGGATGAATTGATTAAATTACAGTCCAATGTGTGTAGCAAAGTTAGAAATGTAGAAAGCCATTTTCACATCTGGGGTAAAGCGTCCGCATATTTATTTCTCTCTGAAGGTATTCACACAAATAACTCATTCAAAACTATGATCTGAGTCAATTCATTCCAAAATTGTATTCATAAACAAGCAGATTATTTTAACCTCTATCATACATTACGGAATATTAATTATATGAGCAAACCTAGTTCATTTCCTATCCTTTTACTTACAGGCAGCTAAAAAATATATTTTGTACAATGCATTGCAGGCCCTTCAGGTCCTTATGGGCTTGTAGATTCTGTAGACGATTGAGGATTCTCCGTTTGTGTGTGTTGTGTTCTGTACCAAGATCAAGTTTTTAGTAAAGCAGTATCATGTTCGGTAATAAAATGCTGCTTTTTTTTAAATGACATTTCTCACATTCTTTTCTTGATGGATCAATTGTTTGGGGAGTTTTTTCCCCAGTCTGATTTTTTTTTTTTTTTTAAATATATCCTTTGTAAGGGATGGGGGTACGGGGACTGTTGCTTAGGAGAAAAGAACAGATGTCTGGGTACAAGCAATACCTTTTATTGGCTACATTATTTCTGTGACATGGTCGTTGGTGGAAGTGTTAGTTTTTAATACAGCGGCTTTTTTCACTTCCATGCAGTCACTTTATTGCTCTCTGTTTAGCCACCATTATCAAATGGTAGACATGCAGAACAGAACACCTTACATGTGCTGCCAGGATTCAACCCCAAGCATGGCTGCAAGAGTGGTTCTGAACTGCTCTTTGGAATTAAAAAGGTGCTATAGTAAGAAATATAATGTATATAGATGTAAGTGTATATTTGAAGACTTGACAACTTATCTCCAATCTATTAGCCAATAAAGATGTCTACCAAAACAATAGCTTTTTTTTACCGTTTATATTATTTGTAGAAATTCTACAATTAAGGGCATTTTATCCCATTTACTGCACAGGCAACATATCGGTTGCTATAAGTTATAGCATTGTATGCATTTCCTAAGTCCGTATAAAGTGAATTTCCCCTTTTAACTCCAGTCTTGAACATTAGTTTGCATGCCAAGTTATCGTTTCCTTTTCCTAAATTCTCCATACGTGAAAATGGCTTTGTCTACTCCGAGGGTGGGCAACGCCAGCCCTCGAGGGCCACGCACAGGTCATGTTTTCAGGATATCCCTGCTTCAGCACAGGTGGCTCAATCAGAATGACTGACATTTTGTGCTGAAGCAGGGATATCCTTAATACCTGACCTGTTGAGGACTGGAGTTGGCCGCCCCTGGTCTACTCGCTCACCTGTTCTTGAAAACCAGACACTTTCTTGGGGACCACCTTAAAAAGCACACACTGCTCACTAGGAAAAGGTGATAAACTGAAACCTTTCCTTCCTACTTGCCTCAAAACTAGATGAATAAATTGTAACCGCCGCTAGTCCCCCCGGGTTTCAATGTGAAAGAAAAAGCGCATTGGGTTTCCAACGCAAAGTAGCAGAATAACATGAAAACATGTGCTTGTGTCATAGTTCAAAAAAATCCTAATCTTCAACGGGGCCATTCCTTTAATGCCCAAACATTAGTGATGGATGATGCTGGGATTACTTTTAGCCCAGGTTTTAATTTTTTTAAATTTTATTATTATTATACATTTCAGGCTGTTTCATGGCATGGAACGCTGTATTGTACGAAAAGTAATGTTCTCACCATTGTGTGTCCTGAAGGGAAATATGTTGCAGCTGTGTTACTTCATAAACAGACTTGCGGAGGTTTTAAATAAATGGTCAGGATGGAAAAAAAATTAAGAGAAAAAGGAAAATCCATGTATATGTAATTTTTTCTTCTTCCGGAAAAAAGGAGTTGGGCTGCAGCTTTTTATGTCGCCTAATTGCATTTTACAATGGTTTACATCGACGTGGCAACCGCAATGAACGCTAAAATGTATTTTGTGCATTATTGTGCCATTTCTACCAACCTCTGTATAATTTCCGCTTCTGGATATTTTGGCGTCTTTGTTGTAGGAGATGGCAACGCATTGCAGAATAATGTTGTATGTCAGTGGGTGGCCAACCCCGTTCCTCAAGAGCCACCACCAGGTCAGGTTTTCAGGATATCCCTGCTTCAGCAATGAGCCACCTGTGCTGAAGCAGGGATATCCTGAAAACCCGACCCTGTTCGTAGCCCTTGAGTACTCGAGTGGGCCACCCCTGTTGTAAGGTCTCTGGCATCTGGGGTCAAGAACAATTCGTGTTAGAAGGCAAACATCTCCCAACCCTTTCGCTCCCCCCCCCCCCCCATGTGCGCATTGCATTATAAAATGTATACTGAGTATCTCAACACATTTAGCCACCCTGCACTTTATCGATAGTAACATATTTTTCTATTCTCCATATTAGAGGACAATAAGGGGCCAGGCAACTGTGATCAACAGCTGTAATAGTGGGAGAAAATATTTATGTTCAGGGTGGCTGTGTAAGTAGAAATTGTAGAGCGCTGGAAGCATATAATTATATTCAGTATCGTTTTATACGGCATAATGCTACTTTTGTATGGGGTCTTAAACTTGAATTGCTGTTTTTAAACCCCCCCCCCCCCCCTTGGTTGCAGAGGGCATCTCGGTGCATTTCAGGGTTCATCTAGCAGCCATGGGGTTAACTGTTTTTGAACACGTTTTAAAGCATTTAATTTGCCTGTTTTTTATTCTAGACGTTGACTCTCTTACCCGTGCCCTTACGCTGCTGAGCAATGTTTTTTTCGGTCGTACTAGTAGCCGGTTAGAAAAGTATTCTACAGCATCATGAATATACCTCAAACGCAAATGTAAACTTTAGTGATGTTGATTAGAAGTTGAACTAAAATGGCTTCATTTATTGTTTCTGATTTGAATTGTTATAAGTACTGTGGCTGTGAAAACTTGGAATTTAAAAAAAAAATAATCTTTAGCTGGTCTTTTTATTCCATTCACTTCCACGCACACAAATAATAATTTAGATTGTCTTTGATTGGACCAACTTTCAGTGTCAGTTGTCACCTAAAGAGGCCGCTAGATAGAAGACTTATAAATAAATAGTATAGACCAACATAACGTTGGTCTTGCACAACATCCAATTATGATTTTTAGGAGTCTGAAAGCCGAAGGCAAATGGTAGTCATTTCAATGCTTTCATGTTACCTAAACATTACATCGTTATTTCTAGTTTGTCGTGAGAAAATCAAGTACATCACTTAAAAGGAATGCAAACCGGTTTCATTTCTTTAAACCTTTTTAGGAATTCAAATATTCTCCAACCTTCTAATGTGGAGACTTAAACAAATGGTGAGAGAGGCTGCCACTCGCTTATCAACAATGGGAGAGAGAAATATAAAATAGCAATTCAGATAGTTGACATGTAGCAGTTTCTTGCTTCCTGAAGAAGACCAACATAAATTGAGGCATACGTTTTAACAGAAGTTTCTAAAAACCTAATCAGTTATTAATGAAGAAGCCCAGTACGTCTAAAAATGTGTATTTCTATCTTGAACTGATTCTAAAATGCAGAAACTTAATAACGGGCCAATAACCAATATGCGGTGAAGCCATTGTTATCGTGCTGGGAAAATGTACCCCATTAAAATGAACTTATTTAATCTAGGCCAACGAGAACGTTTTCACTCAATTATGAAACGTACAAAAACAATTAAATAATAACTTTGGTACATAGAGTAATAAATTACTGGAGTGTTTTAGCCTCAAGATAAACTAGAAGGCATATTGGAAAATAATTGTGGGCTTCAGGATTTTCAGACAGAGTACCGGAGCAGAAATGGTCGTTATTGTATTTGTTATACATATATAGTTAACCATTTATTAAAAAACAAACTGCTTTCAATCCATTGGAGGCTTAAAGTAAAGGTTTTAGCATTCCACAGAGTGCTGGCACTTACAAGGCTTCATAATGATAATAGTGGAATTACACAGTGGTTTGAGGCAATACTATAATAAGATACACAGTGTCTGGTCCTGGAACCGGTTTCAGATTTGTTAAAACACTAGTAGCTGTAACACTTTGTTTTTTTATATATATATATTCTTTTTTTCGCCTTACATATTTCATGTGTTCTCTTTTTTTTAAGAAACTTATTTATTCCATTAGTAGTTATGGTTTGTACAATGTACAATGATTCCTTTTCAAAATAAAACAATCACACCATTGTTTTGTGGCTTGTTTTTTTTAGGGGGTGGATGTTGATATTTATTAAAATTTACAGGGGAGCACTAGTTAACCGTTTTGCTCTTGCAGACCCCTGCTACGCTTTGCCCTGCAGACCCCTGCTACGCTTTGCCCTGCAGACCCCTGCTACGCTTTGCCCTGCAGACCCCTGCTACGCATTGTTCTGCAGACCCCTGCTACGCTTTGCCCTGCAGACCCCTGCTACACATTGTTCTGCAGACCTCTGCTACGCTTTGCCCTGCAGACCCCTGCTACGCTTTGCCCTGCAAACCCCTGCTACGCATTGCTCTGCAGACCCCTGCTACGCTTCGCCCTGCAGTCCCCCTGCTACACATTGCCCTGCAGACCCCCTGCTATGCTTTGCCCTGCAGACCCCCTGCTACGCTTTGCCCTGCAGTCCCCCTGCTACGCTTTGCCCTGCAGTCCCCCTGCTACGCTTTGCCCTGCAGACCCCCTGCTACGCTTTGCCCTGCAAACCCCTGCTACGCTTTGCCCTGCAGACCCCCTGCTACGCTTTGCCCTGCAGACCCCCTGCTACGCATTGCTCTGCAGACCCCTGCTACGCTTTGCCCTGCAGACCCCCTGCTACGCTTTGCCCTGCAGACCCCCTGCTACGCTTTGCCCTGCAGACCCCTGCTACGCTTTGCCCTGCAGACCCCTGCTACGCTTTGCCCTGCAGACCCCCTGCTACGCTTTGCCCTGCAGACCCCCTGCTACGCATTGCTCTGCAGACCCCTGCTACGCTTTGCCCTCCAGACCCCCTGCTACGCTTTGCCCTGCAGACCCCTGCTACACATTCCTTTTTTTTTTGCTAAGCCCATTGGGGGTGCATTTAAAGGTGCAATCCCACATATTAGGCCAGTAGAATTTAGTAGGGGCCTCTGAATGGGGGAGTGTTTGTCAATCAAGTGTCTTTCCCCTTCTCCCCCTCTCCCCCCCGCCCCTATTTGGCCAAGATATTACCATTGCCAATATTTACGCCACAGATTAAAGTAGTAAGCACTTGGTGGAGTCCTTGGGCTGTGCGGCAAAATGCATTGTAATAGTAGGGAGACCTCAACTTGACTCAACCCTAGCCTTGATCGCTCAAACCCCCAGGTTGTTGACTCGATGAACCGGAGGCGCTGCGACAGGAAATCTCTTCTCTCGGGTCGGAAGGCGCTACATATAGTAGATACGTGGCAAGAACACAATCCAAACGCTTAAGGACTTCTCCTTTTATTCTGCCCCTCACCAATCCTACTCAAGGATTGATTATATTTTTGTATCAGCTGCTATTTTGATTAAGATCACCTCGACCAAAATACACGATATAACTTGGTCTGACCATGCACCGATAATAATAATAATTGTTCTTGTAGAGCGCTGCTAGTTTTTACGTAGCGCTTTACTGAGACATTTTGCAGACAGTCCCTGCCCCGTAGAGCTTACAATCTGTTTTTGTTGCCTGAGGCACAGGGAGATAACGTGACTTGCCCAAGGTCACAAGGAGCCGACACCAGGAATTCAAACTCGGTGACAGTCAGTGTCTTTACTCACTGAGCCACTCCTCCCGATAGGATTATACTGCTCACAGTTACACCTGGCCAGGAGAGTGGGGCATTGGAGACTCCATGAGGGCTTGAATGAAGTCCCAGAGATCCAGCAGCGGTGAAAGAGCTGACGTTTTCCTTTGACACGAATGTTGGTTCTGTCACCTTGCAGATGACCCTCTGCGAAGCTCACAAAGCTACTATCTGAGGTCGTCTTATAGGTTTGGTGGCAGGTAGGAAAAGAGCAGAAAAAATGTCTAACCTTAAAGCTAAGATACACTCCCTCCCTTTACAACATAAGAGGGATTGCTCGGCCTCGGACCTCCAGAGTTTGTATGAGACCAAAGAGGAGCTTAACCTCTGTCTCACCTCCCAGGTGGAACAGTCACTTAAATTAACGCGCAAGTTTTCTTTGAGAAAGCCAATAAGGCAGATTTGATGCTAGCGGCCAAACTGCGAAACGAACACTTTAGCTGCAGCATTCATGCGATCAGGCAGAAATCAGGCGATTTGACTTCTAACCTCTATAGCTCGTGAGTTCCACCATTTTTTATGCAAAGCTATACAATGGAAGAAGGTCTCTCAAAGTGCTCAGATGACAAGGAACATATCCACTTTGCTAGACTCTGCTCAGCTACCAGTACTCGGCCAATTAGACAAAGTAGGACTGAGTAAAAAAAAAAATATTGCAGGAGGAGTTAATGCTCACCACAAAATCTAAAGGCGTCAAAAGCCCCCGGCCCAGATAGGTTTTCGAACCTGTATTACAAAAAAATTGCTGACATTTTGGCTCCACATCTTTTGAAGATGTAAAATGCGATTCTGGCAGGCGAGTATTCCCCCCCCCCCCCACCCCAGTATGCTGGAAGCATCTATATCTTTAATCCCCAAGGAGAGGAAGGACCCGACCTGCTGTGCCAGTTACAGACCCATTTTTCTGATAAACGTGAATATCAAAATCTTCTCATTCTAGTCAATAGATTAAACCCTATTCTCCCATCCTTAATTGACTCTTATCAGGTGGGATTTGTCCTAGGTAGACGGGCTGCGGACAACACCAGATGAATAATTGACCCTAGTGGCAGTAGCAAAACATAAGATCTCCTCGTTGTTACTAAGCCTTGATACCAAGAAGGCATTTGATAGGGTGGACTGGGTTTATATGAGAACGACCCTCCAGGCTTTTGATTTTTGCGGCTGTTGTTTGAAAGCAATACTCTCCCTTTATGAGAACCCAAATGCCAAAGTAACATGCCAGGAATTTTCCTCAGACATATTCGCTATTCGCAACGGAACTAGGCAAGGGTGTCCGTTGTCTCCCCTAATATTTGCATTATGTGTCGAGCCCCTGGTCGCAAACATTAGGAGGAGCCCCGATATAACAGGAATCAAGGTAGGGGATAACTCTTACAAATTAGAATTGTTTGCGGACGATGTCATCCTATCTCTCGCTAGACCTATAACCTCACTGCCTAACCTTTTCTCTGTCTTGGCTAACTTCCACAAAATATCGGGGTTTATAACTAATAACTCCAAATCTGAAGCTTTGAACATCAATCTAGAAAAGGACTTGGTGAAATTGTTGCCTATAAATTTTGAATCCAGATGGCTGTCGCAGGCCATCAAATATTCAGGAGTGTTTATCACCAGGGATTTTGATTCCATCTATAAAGCGAATGATCACCAAATGAGTAGAACACTCCGAGAGGATTTACTGGCCTGGAATAAGGCCCAGATTTCAAGGATTGGGAGGATTCAGTCTGTTGAGATGAACCGCCTTCCCCGTTTACTATATTTTAAACATTCCCTATACCCGTAACGTTAAGACATCAGGGACATCCAGTCATGTATCTCTAGATTTATCTGGAATAAAAGAGGCCCAGGATTAGTACAATTATTCTAAACATCCCTACACGAGCTGGAGGCTTAGCTCTGCCCTGTCTCCTGGGGTATTACGAGAAGAATCTGAATCTGAGAAGATGGATGGAGTTTGAGGCATTGCTGGTTTCCCTTGTCGATCTAGGAGAATTGTTGTGGCTTCCCCGCCCAGCGGTGGATTTCCAGATCCAACGTCCCTAGGCACTGGAATACAAAGAAAACAAAAGCGCAGACGCACATCGTGAAGTATGTAAAGTATATATGTATATATTATAAGGGTAAAATATCTGCGTACATCAATTCAAAAGGTTAACAGGATTTCATGTACAAGACATGAGTTACCAGACGTCGCACAGCCACCGCCAGACCTCAGGAGTTCTCCTTCACTGCCTCCAAGACGCACTGCCACGACACTTGGGGAAAAGGCCTCCACTTTAGTCCTGTTTTGTCTGTTTTATTTCAGAGCCATTTATGTTTCTATTAACTATATTGGCAATTTTTAGTGATGCCCTGACCACTGCTGATAGGGTTAAACCATATGAGCTTGAAGGTTACTAATGACCTCAATATACCCACACATGTGGGATGTTGTGTAGTGTTAATCTGATTGGTTTATGTGCTCCCGTGTTTGACCTATCAGCTGTGGACATAGGGTATTTATATGTTCTAAATTCATTATCAAATTATTCCTGATGAAGAAGCTTACGCTTCGAAACGCGTTGGATAGATTTTATTGCTCTTAATATCAATATCTTCACAATCTGTGTGCTGTATCTAGCATTGGACTCTTTCGCAACCTGTTACACCCGGCATTGCTGGAGTGACGTAAATATCACACTTTGCGGCCATCCTTTCTTTGCGGCCGGTCGTGATAGTCACACGGGACATGTGACGAACTTACCTGGTGCCTAACCAAACAGCTCCGACTCCTGAGGGTGTCCTATTCGGCGGCAAGCCAGAAGAAACGGTGGTTCTCGACGGCCCTGACCCGCAAAGGTTATCTTCATATAAACAGGACTAAAGTGGAGGCCTTTTCCCCAAGTGTCGTGGCAGTGCGTCTTGGAGGCAGTGAAGGAGAACTCCTGAGGTCTGGCGGTGGCTGTGCGACGTCTGGTAACTCATGTCTTGTACATGAAATGCTGTTAACCTTTTGAATTGATGTACGCAGATATTTTACCCTTATAATATATACATATATACTTTACATACTTCACGATGTGCGTCTGCGCTTTTGTTTTCTTTGTATTTCAGTTGTTTTAGGGGTGTCCACATCCCTATCATTATAGCTGCAGACGCCTGTGTTCTACTTAGAGGTTGTAATTTTTTATTTTTAACACTAAGGTGGTGAAGGGGTTCATTTTACATTAGAGGTAGTAAGTTGCGCACTTTTTCCTGTTTGCTTTTTTGGTCCCTAGGCACTTACCTGGTGCCGCCTTCTCCGTGCTGCCACCCACCTTCCGTCTTTGAAATTGGCAGCGCCAAGACGTCACCAACACGACATCACATGGCGTCATTTGACCCCTCGACGTTGCGTTGCCATGGCAACGAGACGCCGTGTGACGTCACGACGTCATTTGATGGTGCGGGAAAGGAGGCGGAAGCAGGTATCAGGCCCGATAGCGCGGCCTCTGTGTATGGCGGAAGAAATTTTTGCCTAATGGGAAATCCGCCACTGTCTGCGCCAGGCTAGAATACAAAGCAGTGTGACCGTACCTACTTTCTCACTCTATAGATTTCTGGGACTCGGTCCATATTAAATTTGCACTAACCTCCAACATCTCACAAATGAAGCCTCTCTGGGGTAACCATCCTTTCCTTCAAGCTAAAGCTTCTTTAAATTGGCACAAGGCTGGTGTGGAGAGAATACTAGACCTGAACAAAGAGGGCAGCCTGTCATGATAATATCATGAGATATGCCATCTTTTAATCAATCTAGTGCTTCAGGGGGTAATTTAGCTACAGTTTGATTTAAAAAATACAAAATGTTGGGTTTTGGATAGGTCAAGACTCTTCCTGGCTTTGGCCAGAGCTTCAAAGAGGACTTAATGGACGGGTTATCACTTATAGCCCACTGAATGTACAACATGTGTTGTATGGAGCTGATACAGTCTTGTGATAAGGGCAGTTCTTTTGCCAGAGATGGGATTAAAATATGGCTCTCTTGACAACTTTATAAACAGGATTATTTTAGAGCTACTTTCAAAGGCATTCTCTGGAAGGTTCTGCAGGGTTCCGGGGGAGTGGCTAAGAAAGTATTCCACCAAAAGAGTGACTTTATTAAAAATGAGAATATCATATGATGTCATAATAGGAGTTACATATTTGTAATCGTGGCAAAAAGACAAGATCAACTCGTATCACACACTATATGGGTAAGAGGAGAAAGGTGGTCATAATTAGTACCATTACGTCCATCATATCGCCTGAATCAATTGCTATGACTCACATGTCTAAGTATTAGAGAAAGGAAGTTACGAGTGCGTTTAGATATTGAGGCAAAGAGTTAAACGTCTTTTTTAAGAGTTTAACTTTTCTCTGTTGTTAAACAGTCAGCCTCGCAGCGGATTTATGACAGGGCTGGTCTTACGCGGTTTCAATGGGGAAAAGAATAGTATATATTGGGCTTGCCCTGGAGGTATGAAATCAGAATGCAACAGAGGTGGGTTCTGGACCAAACCCGTGAATTCTCATATTTCTACGCCAGTGACCTCGCTGGGTGGAAAACCTATGACACATGGTAAAGTATTGTAGGGATTTCTGTTTTATCCTGATATTTTAAGAAACTTTTACATTTACTGTAATTGCATGTTCTTGTAATTATTATCTTTTTCTGTAATCTGAAGCACTGTATATATATATATATATATATATATATATATATATATATATATATATACATACATGTAGATATATATATATATATATATATATATATATATATATATATATATATATATATAATTGTTTAATAAGTAATGCAGTAATGCTTTGGGGCTCTGAATGAACCATTGCACGCTGTGGAGAGTATTTATATTTTCGGACACTTTGCTACAACAGATTTTTGTGGGGTTTTTTTGCTTCGTTTTTTCTATAATAAACAGGAATCTGATACCCTGGCAGGTATATATTAACGACATATGTTGCATATTTCTTGGGTGGTGGCAGTGGATATGATTTCAATTGAGTAAGGGGTTAATATTAACTAATTGAAAGTACCTTGCGAAGGAGAAAGGGGAGTTGGCTAAAGTAGCCGTGTGTATTAACCCTGGTTGCATACCTAAGTCACGTGCTCACCTGTGTGCTGTTTGTGACAGGTGGTATATGGGGACGGATTGGGGGGAGATATTGTTCATTTGATGGACCTTTGCGAAGTTGTGCCAAATAGCGAATTCTTCTGGTTCTTGCAACTTAGAGCATTCAATTCAAGCTTCCCCCAGGGCCCCTCCCCTAACACACTTTGAGTCTCTGTGTTTAGAAAAGGGAGTCGGGGAGAATCTGACCTCAATATTGTATAGTTACTTGAGGGTCCAACCAGCTGAGAGTGAGGTGAGACTCAAATATATCACTCAATGGGAATCTGATCTCAGCGAGTCCCTGCAGAGCAGCGACTGAGCTAAAATCTTCGAAGCAACGGCTAAGAGCTATATCTGTTAAGGAGAACCATTACAAAGTTCTCATGAGGTGGTATTTCAACCCCCTGAGGTTATCCAAATTCATCCCAGGCTACTCCCCTCTCTGCACAAAAGGCTGTGGTGGTCAAGCTTCCTTTCTCCACATGTGGTGGACCTGCCCGAGAATTGCGGACTTCTGGGGAACCATTAGAGATTGGCTTTAGAGAATTCTTCATCTGGTCATCTACCTGGATCCATTGATGTTCCTTTCAAGTAGACCGCAGGTGGACATCTCTATAGCGGAAAATCGGAAAAATGTCGCCGTTGCCCCCAGAGTGGTTGTGGAAACAAAATAAAAAATATCCCCTCCCTGCCCAAAATTAGGAATAAGATTTGGTTTCTCTGCCATATGGAAAAGATGACTTGTCTAGTGAATGACAACTATTTCCTCGCTAAATTTCAGAGTCTGGCAACCATGGGTAGCTCAGGCTGCCCTCCCCGAACTGAACTTACACTCAACGCTTTTCTGAGGCCCTCGAGCTTCAATGGATGTATCTCAGTTGTTGGGGCTAATTCGAGGGGGTGCCTGTTCCCTCCCCCCCCCTCCCTCCATATAATCCATCCCTCTATTTTTTTCCTTTCTGTCTGTACCCCTCCCCTATATTCTGATGTTTCCGTGCTGTATTTTTCAACAATAAATTGTATAAAATCAACAATAAAATTTGAGTAGGAAAAAATAAATTAAAAAAATTCAGATTTGGGTACAAAAGGTATCAATTATCCAGATGGGCCCCTTAAACATGTCACTGGAATGAGTTCACTTTGGTCCTATAAGGCGGGGGGGGGGGCGCCATTCTGTAAGGGGGGGCGCCATTCTGTAAGGGGGGGCGCCACGCTTACAGAGGCCCCGCGCTCTTCCCCACAACATTTAAATTGATTGCCGTGGCAGAGCGCTTGGACTTCTTATTGCCTCTTACCTGCTCTCCTGACGCGCGTTGCCATGATAATGTGACGTTGCAACGTCACAGAGAAAGATGCCAGGGGGCGCGACATAAAAAGTTTGTGCGCCCCTGCTATAAGGGACAGCCCCTGCTATAAGGGACAGCCCCTGCTATAAGGGACAGCCCCTGCTATAAGGGAAAGCCCCTGCTATAATTGACAGCCCCTGCTATAAGTGACAGCCCCACTTGTAATAATTCCATGTAGCAGTGGTGTGTGTTTATGATAATGCCCACTAGGTGGAGACACATAATGAAAGCATTCTTTCCATGCAGGAAACTCCATTAACTATTCATGGAACAGCCAGTGTTTATGCGACTAATGCTATAGGCATGTCACATTACACAAATGAAAGAATTCACAGCACTGTTATTGCCACATAGCAAAAACTCCCAAAGTAAATGAGACTTAGTAACAGCCTCACCGTAACATTTTAATGGTCACCCCCTTTTGATTGTGGGCATGTCCTGCAATGCATTCTTTTCCCAGCGGAATCTGCAAGCTGGGCTGTAAATTTGGGGGTCGCACCCCGCTGCTGCATCACACAAAGTATACATATTTGTTGTGGAAGAATTTCCACAGTTCTTACCCTACTAGGGTTGCCAGGCGGCTTCTCCAAAAATACTGGACACAATGGTGAAAGGTGCAACGCGTTGGACACACACACACACACACCTCACCTCTCCATGTTGTTTCCGCTTCTCCTTGGCCCCACCCCCAGGCTCTTGCCACCTCCTCCTGATTGGCTGCTGCTGGGTAATGCAGCCAATCAGGATGGAGGAAGCTGCCCAGCCCCCTGCTCCCTCCTCCCGCTGCCCCCTAAGCCGATCAGGTCACTATGTCCAGAGAGGTAATACCGGTATACACATACATGTCCAGAGAGGTAATACCAGTATACACATACATGCAGATAGGTAATACCGGTATACACATACATATCCAGAGAGGTAATACCGGTATACATATACACGCCCAGAGAGGTAATACCGGTATACATATACACGCCCAGAGAGGTAATACCGGTATACACATACACGCCCAGAGAGGTAATACCGGTATACACATACACGCCCAGAGAGGTAATACCGGTATACACATACACGCCCAGAGAGGTAATACCGGTATACACATACACGCCCAGAGAGGTAATACCGGTATACACATACACGCCCAGAGAGGTAATACCGGTATACACATACATGCAGATAGGTAATACCGGTATACACATACATGTCCAGAGAGGTAATACCGGTATACACATACATGCAGATAGGTAATACCGGTATACACATACATGTCCATAGAAGTAATACTGGTATACACATACATGCAGATAGGTAATACCGGACACATACACATGTCTAGTATTAGCTCTAATTTTTTTACTGGACAGTGTCCAAATACAGGACAGTCCGGTTCAATACTGGACACCTGGCCACCCAACGCCCAACTTCTTTTGTGGTAAGTTCATATTTAGACTTAAATGTACAGGAAAAGTGCTAATCCACACTTGTTTTCTTTTGTTGTTTTTGTATCAAATAATTATGCTGCCATCACTCACCAGAGATGGAATGGATAATTAGTGATGACTAAATAAAGCATATTCCTGCTGTAAAGTGTCACACTTTTTGTTCTCACCAGAACTTGTGTACCTGGTTGTAGGCAGTAACCATTCTCACACGGATGAGAACCTTTTGGGGTCATACTAGTAGTTTTCGTAGTACTGCAGTTATTTATTACTTGCAACACCCTGTGAATGCTCATTTGACTGTCATTTCCCAGAATCCTTTGCTGCAGTGGAAGCACGGTATGCTATAGCAGGGATGCGCAAACTTACGTGCATGCGCCCTCCTGTATCCTCTCCCCTCCGGCTCGCGCCCCCCCCTCCCTGCACGGCTCCGGCGTCCTGGCAACGTGACGGCACATACCCCGCGGCGTCATTTGACGCCGGTTGCCATGGAGACGTGTCGCTGGATCTCCAGGTAAGTGAAAAGTTGCAGAGGCCTCGCGCGACAACCTGCATTTATTTTAAATGCCTTTGGGGAAGCGCGGGGCCTCTGTAACAGCCGTGCCCCCCCCCCATAAAATCTCGTACCCCCCTGGGAGGCGCAACCCCCCACTTTGCGCACCCCTATGCTATAGGATCTGTGGATCTGCCTCACGACATGAATGTGCTCATAGTTTTTTATTTATTATCATAAATAAGATTAGAATTATATGGGACACAAAGACACATTTATTTTTCAATAGGAACATTTATCACGGGAAATAAGTGAAAGAAAAGTGACTTCGAGTGTGAATGAACCTCGCTAAGAGAGTAATGACATTGAGTGGTTTAAAGACAAAAAAAAAATAGAAATACAAAAATTCTCTCATCTACGAATGACCTAAATTGCTAAGAATATACAATGTGTTCAATGGCTGTAAACAAGTGTACAATAAACAAGGGACAACAGAGGAAAGAGGGAGAGGTACTTGATACAATTTGGGAAGAGATTTGTTGAGTAGCTCAAGGTTTTGGCAGCCGTCTTGGCCTCGGAGAAAAGTAGATGCATGTCATGATACCTTTCAGTGGCGATTTTCATAGGTTAAGTTCTTGATAGAGCTTCAAAACCTCATAGGTTTCTTTTTCCAGTGTACTGAACTTCGAGTGAGAGAAAGAGGGATGGGTTGGAAAGGTACCGTTAAAATGGGTATCAAATCACAATTTTACAGTGCCACATACGTCATTAAATGGTAACTTTAGACCACTAAAAAAGGGCGTGAGGCCACAGTGTTAGATTAAAGAAGGGGGGCAAATATTATGCAACGCTGCTAGTTTTCTCATTAATACTCGGAGAGAACCGTTCAAGCAGATTTAATATTTGAACAGAAGTTTATCATTTAACTTTGTCTCTAAGATACACTCAGATAATATAACTAACCCAAGGTCACCTAGAGCCTGCTGAGGTCTCTCCAGTTTCTCACTGTCTCCCAAGGCCATGCTTTTCTATTTGTTAGTAAAAGTGCCCCAAAACAGCCAGATAAAAGGTAATAACACAATCCATGTTCACACGTAGTAAAATGTAGGGGGAAATGCTGCATGTAACTCCCTTCCCTCGCTTTGCTTGCTCTTCGGCAGAGAAAGGTTGAGCAATGGTTTCAACGCATATGCAGGTGGGAAACTGTTAAGGATAGAGTTTGGTATACAGGAATTCTTTTGACTCTATATAAAAATAAAGACTTATTATACAAATAGATTCTCTTGCCCATTTAGTGCAAAGGGGACCCGACTGAATTCTTCCAAATTAAATGGAATACGGTTACAAATAAAAGGCCCAGACAGCCTGAAATTAGGTTTGAGTGGAATCTGTTGTTTTCCCGGTCCATTTATTAATATACTAGCTGAAAGTACAATCATTTAAATTACTCTCTCTCTCCCCTCTCCCTTCACTCTCTCTATCTCCCCCTCCCTCACACCTGTCTTAGGCCGCACGTGTAGTGCCCACGACGGCGCTGAAAGTTGTATTTCGCTTTGTGGCGGCGTCGCGGGCGACCAGGCCATTGATTGGTTTAGGGGCTGTCACATGCGGCGACAGCCCCTGAAAAATCAAATATTCCCGGCTTCAAAAAATCGCGTCGCCACGTCACGCTTACTGTAAGTGCACGCGCTGGCGATGCATGTTTCCGGGCGACGTCGCGTCGCCTGCACTATAAGCGCGGCCTTCCCTCTCCCCATACTTCCCTTTCCTCCTCCCTCTCCCCCCTCCCCATACTTCCCTCTCCCCCTCCCCTCTCCATCCTCCCAATTTTTTTAAATACTTCCTAGAATGAATAGACTTAATGTGTTGTGTACAAACACAGACACGTTGACCTGCTCGTTGCTCGTTGACCTCAGGAACCATCATGCACAATTTGGTTACGCTACCTTGAGGTGTCCAAATGCCTGGCGCACAGACAAACAACTTTCCAAAATATATAGTAGACATTGAACTTGCAAAAAGCGTATGAGCCACGTATCGCCTCTTCCTCGTTAATGGCTGCTCCTCAATGTAATAATATGTGTAATAGCTTTGCAAATGTGGAATGAGAAAAGCACAGCAACAGATATCAGTGCATATAGAACGCATTCTCCTTTCTTCAGGGCACGAGTACAACTATTGTAGCGGATGCAGCGGCGGCGGCGACGTTGAACACCCGCCTCCCCACGGCACTTAGCTGTGGCAGACGCCTCTTTGCTGCTGCCCTCCTCCTCCTTTTGAATCTCCGCGTCAAATGACGTCGCGGACGTCACCAACATGACGTCGCACAGCGTCGCCATGGTAACGTGACATCATTTGACGCACGGAAGCAGCCGCCACATGTAAGGGCCTTCCCATTAGGCCTGATAGGCTTGAGAGCCCGGCAAATGTATATATGGGGGGGGGGGGGGTTGGGGGGAGGTGACAAACACACAACATTTTTGCCGCCCTAGGCCGGGCCTAGCAGGAAATCTGCCACTAAGCGGATGGCTAAACAAGAAAGTCCTTTGAGTTGCATCCCTATTACACAAGAAAACATACATGTAGGTGAAGTATATGTTTATATAATCTCTATACCTGTTATATAGCTATAACACACACTGCTGCATGCTGTTTCCTCCTCTCCCTGAGGAAAAACATCTCTCTCTCTCCTTTCCCTCTCTCTCTCCTTTCCCTCTCTCTTTCTTTCTCTCTCTCTCTCTCTCTCTCTCTCTCTCTCTCTCTCTCTCTCTCTCTCTCTCTCTCTCTCCTTTCCCTTCTCTTTCTTTTTCTCTCTCTCCTTTCCCTCTCTCTCTCTCTCCTTTCCCTCCCCCTCTCTCCTTTCCCTTTCTCTCTCTCCTTTCCCTCCCCCTCTCTCCTTTCCCTTTCTCTCTCTCCTTTCCCTCCCTCTCTCATTTCCCCTCTCTCCTTTCCCTTTCTCTCTCTCCTTTCCCCCTCTTTCTTTTTCTCTCTCTCTGTCTCTCTCTCCTTTTTCTCTCTCTCTGTCTCTCTCTCCTTTTTCTCTCTCTCTCTCTGTCTCTCTTTCCTTTTTCTCTCTCCCTTTTCCCTCTCTCCTTTTTCTCTCTGTCTCTCTTTCCTTTTTCTCTCTCTCTCTCTCCTTTTTCTCTCTGTCTTTTTCCTTTTTCTCTCTCTGTCTCTCTCTCTCTCTCCTTTTTCTCTCTCTCCTTTTTCTCTCTCTCCTTTTTCTCTCTCTCCTTTCTCTCTCTCTCTCTTTCCTTTTTCTCTCTCTCCTTTTTCTCTCTGTGTCTCTCTTTCCTTTTTCTCTCTCTGTCTCTCTTTCCTTTTTCTCTCTCTGTCTCTTTCCTTTTTCTCTCTCTCTTCTCTCTCTCTCTCTCCTTTCTCTTTCTCTGTCTCTCTCTTCCCCTCCTCCTTCCCTACTGGCAACGTCATCTAGTGGGCGTTGTCAGGGGCCGGTCCGCGTCCGAGCCAATCACCACCCACGCCCCGCCCCTCCGCCGGGCACCCCCGCTCCCCATTGGCCGTGCCCCTGGGTGCCGTCACACCCCCCTGCCGGCCTTGCCTGCCTGCGCGGCTGGGGGGAGTCGGAGTGAGGAGACGGGCAGGCCGGACAGGCAGGCGGGCGGGGATGTCCCGGGGGCCGGAGCGGGGAGCAGGATGATGGCCGGAGCGCTGCCCCTGCAGCCGGACGATGACTCGGACACGGACGAGCCGCACGCGCCGCTGAGGCCGCCGCACGCGGCGCCGGACAGCGCCGGGCAGCAGATTATACACAGCGGCCACTTCATGGTGTCCTCCCCGCACCGCGAGCACGCGCCCAAGCAGGGCTATGACTTCGACACGGTGAACGCGCAGGCCTGCCAGACGTACAGCTTCGGCAAGGCCCGGGCCGGGCACCTGTCTATAGACGCGTCCCTCACCAAGCTGCTGGAGTGCATGACACTGGCATACAGGTATGTGTGTGTGTCACTGTGTCACTGTGTGTGTGTGTGTGTATGTGTGTGTGTCACTGTGTGTGTGTGTCACTGTGTGTGTGTGTCACTGTGTGCGCCCCTCACCAAGCTGCTGGAGTGCATGACACTGGCATACAGGTATGTGTGTGTGTCACTGTGTCACTGTATGTGTGTGTGTGTGTGTCACTGTGTGTGTGTGTGTGTCACTGTGTCACTGTGTGTGTGTCACTGTGTGTGTGTCACTGTGTGTGTGTGTGTGTGTGTGTGTGTCACTGTGTGTGTGTGTGTGTGTGTCACTGTGTGTGTGTGTGTGTCACTGTGTGTGTGTGTCACTGTGTGTGTGTCACTGTGTGTGTGTGTGTGTCACTGTGTGTGTGTGTGTGTCACTGTGTGTGTGTGTCACTGTGTGTGTGTGTGTCCCTCACCAAGCTGCTGGAGTGCATGACACTGGCATACAGGTATGTGTGTGTGTCACTGTGTGTGTGTCACTGTGTGTGTGTGTCACTGTGTCACTGTGTGTCCCTCACCAAGCTGCTGGAGTGCATGGCACTGGCATACAGGTATGTGTGTGTGTCACTGTGTGTGTGTGTCACTGTGTGTGTGTGTCCCTCACCAAGCTGCTGGAGTGCATGACACTGGCATACAGGTGTGTGTGTCACTGTTTCACTGTGTCACTGTGTGTGTGTGTCACTGTGTGTGTGTCAGTGTGTGTGTGTCACTGTGTGTGTGTGTCACTGTGTGTGTGTGTCACTGTGTGTGCGCCCCTCACCAAGCTGCTGGAGTGCATGACACTGGCATACAGGTATGTGTGTGTGTGTGTCACTGTGTGTGTGTGTGTCACTGTGTGTGTGTGTCACTGTGTGTGTGCCCCTCACCAAGCTGCTGGAGTGCATGACACTGGCATACAGGTATGTGTGTCTGTGTCACTGTGTGTGTGTGTGTCCTCACCAAGCTGCTGGAGTGCATGACACTGGCATACAGGTATGTGTGTCACTGTGTGCGTCCCTCACCAAGCTGCTGAAGTGCATGACACTGGCATACAGGTGTGTGTGTGTGTCACTGTGTCACTGTGTGTGTGTGTGTCCCTCACCAAGCTGCTGGAGTGCATGACACTGGCCTACAGGTATGTGTGTGTGTGTGTGTCACTGTGTCACTGTTTGTGTGTGTCACTGTGTGCGCCCCTCACCAAGCTGCTGGAGTGCATGACACTGGCATACAGGTATGTGTGTCACTGTGTGCGTCCCTCACCAAGCTGCTGGGGTGCGTGCCACAGGTACTGTGTGTGTGTGTGTGTGTGTGTGTGTGTGTGTGTGTGTGTCCCTCACATCAGGTGGACATATGTGTGTATGTATATATGTATACAGGAGGCATGTGTATGTATACAGCAGGGGAACAGCTCATTGCACTGTATAACTTCAGCCCTTGTCTCCTCACTGCTGGATTAAGGCCATGACCCCGCTGCCTACTACCGGACGCTGCATGAACGAGAGCCCTCCCCTCAATGGTGCCGGGGCCGCAGCGCTGGGGCGAGAGTTGCTCCTGCTCTCAATAGAATTGAGAGCAGGACTCGCGACGAGCGATACGGCACGCCCCCCGGCGGTTCAGCCAATGAGGGCGAACCTGCCGGGTGACGTCATTGCCGTGCCCCCGTCACTCCCCCGCCACGCCCCCCCCCCCCCCCGGTCTCTCTTCCTGCAGTGAGCTGCAGACCAGGGAATCGGCTGCACGCGCCGCCAATCTCGCGGGCGCGCGTTGCAGCGCAGTTACCTTAGCCTTAGTCTCCCAGGTATTGTGGTTACTTGCCCTCTTGCCCATGCGGCTCTAACACATGTTCAAAATTCCTCCCATCTTACTTTAGCCATGCTCTTGTTTTTTCTGTATCCTTTAGAATCCTGTACGGTACCACCCCAGTACGGTACCGCCCCAGTACGGTACCGCCCCAGTACGGTACCGCCCCAGTACGGTACCGCCCCTGTACGGTACCGCCCCTGTACGGTACCGCCCCAGTACGGTACCGCCCCAGTACGGTTCCGCCCCTGTACGGTACCGCCCCTGTACGGTACCGCCCCTGTACGGTACCGCCCCAGTACGGTACCGCCCCAGTACGGTACCGCCCCAGTACGGTACCGCCCCAGTACGGTACCGCCCCAGTACGGTACCGCCCCAGTACGGTACCGCCCCTGTACGGTTCCGCCCCTGTACGGTACCGCCCCTGTACGGTACCGCCCCTGTACGGTACCGCAACCTGTACGGTACCACCCCTGTACGGTACCACCCCTGTACAACGATAGTCATTTCTTCTTGCGATTTGTCCGTCCCTCTGCCAATTTTAATGCCTTCACCCTACTGATCATGTCAGACTTTTGTTTTCCTTCCTAACCCATTCATTCTTTTCCCTGTCTCTTCGGTAATACTCGGCACACATCTTTGCGCTATCTGAAGCTTCTGCATTATCTTTGAATTTTGGGAAGGTTCCCTTTTGTTTCTTCCAAAGTGTCCCCCCCCATCCTATCTTCATCCTCCTACTGATTTTATTTAGATTGCTCCTCTCTGTTGACACTTGCCAGCCAAGGTCGATCTCGTCTTCGACTTCTAGTTCCGTTCCATCTATTTTGACCTTTGTAGAGTTGACGCGCTTGGTGAACATCACTTTGGTCTCGCCGAGATTCATCGCGAGGCTATTTTCTGTACTCGCTTTGTCGAGTTCTCCGATTCGTTGCTGGAGGCCTTCTGGATTTGTGGCAAAAATAATGTTTGCAAATTGTAGGCGACGCCAGTATTCGCTGTTGATTTTTTTTTTTTGATTCTTTTGTTTTCCCAATTCAATGTCTTAAACAATTCATCAAGTGTTGCTGTGAAAAGCTTTGGTGACACGGCGTCTCCCTGCCGCACTCTTGCTGATCCTTATCTTGCTTGTCTTCATGTAATGTGACATTCTCGTTAACGTTCCTTACAATATGAATGTACGCTTCGTCAACATTTTGATTTTCTTAATGCATTAAAAGCAGCTCAGATACAGACACATGCTGTATTTGCAATCCACAAATTCTTCATTGAGTAGTAGCTCGTATTCATTGCTTTGAGAAATCCCTTCTTGTAAGACTTGGATGTGCTCCATTGTGTCAACTGCAGAATCTCGCTGGTTCTCCTCTAGGTTGGGCAAAGTACAGGGTCTCTTGCAGCTGATGTAGTGAGTATGTTGGAAGTAGACTGATTTGGTCTTGAGGTCGTCTTTGTCTCCTTTCTTATGAACATGGAGAACTATGGCATTTGTCCAGTGTTCTGTTCCTGTTCTTCAAGAAACATTGTGACGAGTGTTGCAAGGATTTTTTCCGCTTCTTTTAAGCATTCAGTTGGAATCCCATTGTCCCCGGGGGGACTTTCCTATTCCTTATGGATCTTATTGCCTTTGCTTCTTGGTACATCATTGGTAGTATCTCCTCGCTCATCCTTTGCTGAATTATATCCTATGTTCTTAGACAAATCCTCGTCCCTTTTTAAATATTCGATGCACAGTTTAATTTTTTTTTATTGTTGATCCATCACCTTGTTTGAGTGCGATGATTTGGAAGATGCAAATCGTAGGTCACTGCTTCTTCTATAAACATTTATAGTTTTGTTTTTAGGCAAGTCTCATATTAAGTGCACATACATCATACAGAAATATACATCAGTGACACCTTTCACACAGCTTCAATAATATACACCGGGTATATGAACCTTCTGTATAAATATATATGTTAGGGGCACAAACCTTCCACATATGTCAGCATACCCCATTTATCTGCTGTCCTCCCCGTCATCTATATGTTGTGGATATATGTTATGTACACTTGGACATTAGCCTCTGCTCCTATATATGAAACGGAGACACATGACTTCTATATGCACATACATCTTTCATATGTGTATGGATACATGGAAGACGGGCTCCTGTAGAGCTGAAGCATTGATCATTTTTGCAATAAACTTTGTTTCCAAGTCCTGAAGCGCCTGCTTCCATCTCTTCTGTATTCCAGTCCCTAGCGGTTTGCACCCAGGCAAGATACTACTTTCAGTGGTGTGTGTGTGTGTGTGTGTGTGTGTGTGTGTGTATACGCACACATACACCTCCAGTGACGGCAGATAAGAACCCCGTGACGCACCCCGTCGCCCATCTTCCTGCCTGCTGTAAAACCTCCGACCCTATCTGACCATTGGGGCTTTCAGTCGTATTTAGGATTATGCCTTGTGTCTATCCCAAGCATGTTTTGCATTTCCTTACTGTATTACCCCCTGCTGGGAGGCTATTCCACCCATCCACCACCATTTCTGTGAAGAAGTACCTCCTCACATCTCCCCCCCCCCCCCCCCGAGGCTCCCACCCTCCAGCGTCCGAGAACGACCTCTTGTTCCACGCTCTTCTCTTTCTCTGACATATTTATTTATAAAAGGTGTTACCAGGCAGTAATACAGTGAGAGTTACCTCCTCGTTTTCACGTGTGTCCTGGGCACAGAGTTATAATGACAAATAATACATGGTTACAGATACATAGTTACATTAAATGAGCAGGTTGATGCTGCCGCCCTGCTGTCATGCATGTGACCGTTTCAATCCTATCCTCTCCCTTCTATCCTCTAAGCCAGCGGTGCGCAAACTGGGGGGGGCGCAAGATTCGCTGTGGGGCGCACGGGGTTTACAGAGGCCCAGCGCGCTTCCCGAAGGCACTTAAATTAAGAGGTGAACGCCTCTTTAAACTGCACTTACCTTGCTTCTGTAGATGCGTCGCCATGGCAACGCGACGGCAAATGACGCCGCAAGGTCATGTGACGTCACGTTGCCATGGCAATGTGACGTCATGACGCCGGAGGCAAGGTAAGAGGCGGGGGGCGCGCAGAGAGGGGAACAGCCGGCAGGGGGGCGCAGGGAAAAAAGATTGCGCTTCCCAGCTCTCAACTGTATATATTAATGCGTCTGTCTGTCTGGCTGTCTGTCTGTGTGTGTCTGTCTGTCTGTGTGTGCCTGTTTGTCTGTCTGTGTGTGTGTCTATCTATCAGTGTGTACGCGTTGCCTGTAGCCTTCAGTTCCCAAACACTATCCCCGCTGCTGTACGCTAGCGGCTGTGTGATGCTGTCTCTGGATTTAGCACAAACAAGCAGCGTGTGCCAGGCATTTCTCTGTGGATTAGTGTGTTGCTGTCCTCTGAAATATGTCATCCAATATCTGTGTCTCTGTAACCCCTCTCCCGGCGGGCGGGGCAGAATACCCTCTCCTGCACAGGACGGCTCCCTCCCTGCGGTTTTGGGTGTTACGACCCTTTGAGGCTCTGTTATGAAGGAGGGAGGCCCGTCCTCTGAGCGTTTCCTGGGGGGAGGAGAGGAAACGTTATATTTTTTCCGGGAGAAAATACTGAAAGTTAACCCTCGATCCTCCTGCAAACCTCCAGCGGGATTGAAGGCGTTAATGATCAGTAACGAGGACATCTCGCATCTTGGCCAGACACTCGCCATTGATCGATCGCATGGTTTAGCCGGCAAAATGTGAGAGGGGGGGAAGTATATACCGTTTTATTAATAAAATAAAAAAACAATTTTTAACAGAAATAGCGTTTCTCTAAAATTTTTAACATAAATATGCGCCCGGTGTTCTGAGAATTCGTGACCACCTCTTCTCCCGTTGCTGATCCGTAGCGCCTTTAATTTAACTCTCTCACGACGTTGCTGTCCCTTCCGGCAGTGAAAGGGTTAGCGTGAGAAGCCGCGTTACTGCAGGATATTGCGATTTCGCAGTCGTGCAAATAAACCTGACCCACAAGTAAAAACACGAGGACCGCGTCCAGTCCATTCCCGAGACAAACGCCAACGGCCTTTTGTGTCGCTCAGAGCAGGAATCCCCCGAGAAGCTCGTGTTTAACCCCTAATGTTCGTATCTTGCCCTCTGAGCAAGTCCTGCTCTATTTAGTGTTTTAAAATTGTATTTTTCCCCCCAAATCTCTAGCATCTGGGGTTACCATGGTAACTTTTATACTGCACTGGGCAGAACTCCATTTTAACCTCCCGTATACTTAATATTTCAAACGCTTCTATCTCCAGAGCGGAGCAACAGATTTAAACAATAAACCCAGCGTCGTAATGGAAGAAATCGTTTAATGGCGTCAAACTGGCCATCCGCACAGACCGCGGCTTTAATGCTGAGGCCGGGGTTTCGTTACAATAAATACGAAAACATTTTTTGTCTTCTGAGAGGGTGGAACCAAGTTTGTTAGGGGCGGCCAACTCCAGTCCTCAAGGGCCACCAACAGGTCAGGATATCGCTGCTTCAGCACAGGTGGTGCAGTCGAAGACTGAGCCTCTGATTGTGCCACCTGTGCTGAAGCAGGGATGTCCTTAAAACTTGACCTGTTGGTAGCCCTTGAGAACTGGAGTAGACCACTCGTGCACTCTCTGGTGATACTGTTTGGCATGTAATATAATAACGTAGGAACGTTCCCCTGGGGGGTACCCAGCTAGGTTCACTTTGATATTAGACCGTCTAAATTTGGAGTAATTCTTCTCCGGCTCCCAAATCTGCAGGCGTTCCGTAACCCCATCAATGTATCCAGGAGCCCCCCCACACCCCGTATCCTGTACTTTACCTGTTCTAGGGGGGGGCTCTTTCTCTTCCAGGCCTTTGCTGATTTAGGGGAAAGGGAACGTCACGGCCCCCCTGCATCATGTTATGGGGTACTTCACGTAGTCTTATGATTTTTGGGGCACGGTCACTATGTGGGGAGGTAGGAACCCTGCTGGTCACTCCCCCCTTGTGCACAACAGGGAATAATTCTTGCAGAAAGTTGATCAGTGGTTTCCAGCCTTGGTTTGGTTAAGAAATCCTATAATGCTATTGTGTCATTCTGAAGAATCCCCCAACCCTCTCTAATAGCGCGTCTGAGATCAGATGCATTGTAAGGAACCCCAACCCTCTCTAATAGCGCGTCTGAGATCAGATGCATTGTAAGGAACCCCAACCCTCTCTAATAGCGCGTCTGAAATCAGATGCATTGTAAGGAACCCCAACCCTCTCTAATAGCGCGTCTGAAATCAGATGCATTGCAAGGAACCCCAACCCTCTCTAATAGCGCGCCTGAGATCAGATGCATTATAAGGAACCCCAACCCTCTCTAATAGCACGTCTGAGATCAGATGCAGTGTAAGGAACCCCAACCCTCTCTAATAGCACGTCTGAGATCAGATGCAGTGTAAGGAACCCCAACCCTCTCTAATAGCGCGTCTGAAATCAGATGCATTGTAAGGAAACCCCAACACACTCTAATAGCGCGTCTGAGATCAGATGCAGTGTAAGGAACCCCAACCCTCTCTAATAGCTCGTCTGAAATCAGATGCATTGTAAGGAACCCCAACCCTCTATTATAGAATAAATAACTAATACCAGACACATCTTCAATATTAGATTATTATATATATATATATATATATATATATATATATATATATATATATATATATATATATATATATATATATATATATATATATATATATATATATATATATATATATATATATATATACCACAATTATTAAGGTTATGGTGGGTAAAAAAAAGTGACAAAAACCCTCCACAGTAAAGCATATAGCAACTGTAAATATTACTGTGTGCTAATCTTGACTGGCTAGTCTTAGACAGGTCTGCAACCCTGTCTTTCATATATATATAATATTTTAACGTCTCTGTTAAGATCCTGGAATCTCTGTAAATCAGAATGGCTGACCCGAGGAAGGGAAAGAACCCTCCAAAGCTTGTCCTATAATATCAATTGTTAGTCCAAATAAGAAAAGGTATCGCCGAGTACTGAAGTACTCTGCATTTGGTACAATTTTCAAATGACCTGAAAATTGCAGGAATCCCTTTAGAGATGCCAGGGGAACCCCTGCTGAAAAACACTTGGGTAGGCGCCGCTTCAAGGAGGAGCAAGTACGATTGGTGGAGTATTTTTAACCCATTCTACTTAATTAATACAAAGTAGCTCTTTGTTACTCCCTCATATATATCCTCCCATCCCGCCTGGCCCAGCGCCCCTCCTAAATCCTTCCCCCAGCTTAATCTGAGTTTGTGTTTATTATGGGAATCGGTTTCTGATAATTATTTTCTACATTGTTGAGATCAAACTTTTGTGACGGTCACTACGGAGACGCCTGTCCGGATGCCATGACCTTTTGTGCAGGGGTCTTGGTCCCCAGGAAGTCCCTTAGCTGGAGAAATCTAAAGGGAAGCCGGAAGGTGCGACCCTAATTCTTCCGCCATCATGTCAAAGGATTCCATTCCGTTTTCCTCCCGTAGGTTGTGAACCCTGGCTATTCTCCCCCCTTCCCCCGAGTATTGTTAACACTTTAGCACCAGAGGCACTGCCCCAATTCCATGAAAGCCCTAACCCAGGGGTGGTCAAACTTCCTGCACTGCGACCCCCCCCTACCCGCTCTCCCCCAGTATCGCGACCCCCCCCTTACCTTTAATCCGCCGTCAAATGACGTAGTGGGGCCATGTGACCCTGCGGCGTCATTTGGCGACGCATCGCCTGAAGCCGACTGAATTCAGGTTACGGAGTTGGAGGCCTCTCGCTGCAGAGCGCGGGGCCTCTGTTACCGCCGCGCGCCCCCGTTAGCGCACGCCTGCCTTACCCCATGTATCTCATTCTTTCCTCCCCTCCCCCGTTTAGCTCCAGTCTTCCGGGATACCCCAGAAGGAGATACATGTAACCCTTTATTCCACGTTTAAACCCCAAGCATAGCGCTTCTCCCGATGAGCCCGTTTTATTTAATTTTATAACCACCTTTTAAGTGTGAAAAGGCGATTTTTGCCGGACGTCGGCGTGCAAAGAGAATATTCGCCGCGCATAATATAACGGAAGGTGAATTTGGTCATTGAGAATATATAGAAGTATGCGCGCGCGCAAAACATTGCAGATACTCGCGGGTGCTGGAACGCAACAGTGAAATCCCATAGAAATGAAGCAAAAATAGTGGTTCATATTTATTCGTCCAACGCAGCAGGTCTTCCTCCAGGAGAAATGCTGACCGCTTGACCACAGTGTTTGCCGTGTGACTCGTTTTGCTTGATTTCTATGGAATTTGGTAATTGGTGATGTAGTAACAATGCTGAGGAGTATTAAAGGGAACAGCCGTGTCCTGTTACAATTCCCCCCCCCCCCCCCCCCCCAGCATGTATGGGAATAGCAGGATGTGCAACAGCTGTTCTCTTTCCCGCTGATGTGCAAATAGCACAAAGAGGGGGTGGGGAGGGGGTGTAGTTACTGTGTGTTACTCGGCAAAGGGGGGGGAGGGGGTGTAGTTACTGTGTCTTACTCGGCAAAGGGGGGGGAGGGGGTGTAGTTACTGTGTGTTACTCGACAAAGGGGGGGGAGGGGGTGTAGTTACTGTGTTCTCAGTGTTTCTCTGTGTTACTCCGTATCAGTCCTACATTACTAAAGCAAAAATATACATATTTTTTTCTCCTGTGAATTTAACCCTTTGAGTGCAAAGGCCGCTCCGGCACCGCACGGTCACGTGACTGCATTCAATGGTGGACACCGCCATTTTCCAGTCCTGCGTTTCACTACTGGGCAGATTTCCGTGGGAACGCCGCACGCGACTTCACTATTTCCCACCTTTCAGAAAGTTGGTTCATTTCCTGTTTTTAGCATTTGTGCATTTTTAACCTTGGCCTATACGGCCTACGCCAGGCCTGGCTAACTCCAGTCCTCAAGGGCCACCAACAGGACAGGTTTTCAGGCTATCCCTGCTTCTGCACAGCTGGCTCAATCAGTAGCTTAGTCGTTGGTTGGTTTGCACCTGTGCAGAAGCATGGATAGCCTGAAAACCTGTCCTGTTTGGTGGCCCTTGAGGACTGGAGCTGGTCGCCCCTGGTGTAGCCCCTCTCCGTATATATCGTGCGCAGTCTCTGCGTGGTCACATACCTTGTGCCCGTAGTGGACCAGTCTGTTACTTGTTATACTACGTCCGTTACACAGTCACATGCTTTCATCATCCTGTACGCGTGAAACACACGGTGGTGAGGTCGCGGTGCATACCGGGGGTGTAAGTCTCCTGTAGGGGGTCGCGGTGCATACTGGGGTTGTAAGTCTCCTGTAGGGGGTCGCGGTGCATACCGGGGGTGTAAGTCTCCTGTAGGGGGTCGCGGTGCATACCGGGGGTGTAAGTCTCCTGTAGGGGGTCGCGGTGCATACCGGGGGTGTAAGTCTCCTGTAGGGAGCGGTTCGGGGACCCTCACACCTCTCTTATATCGGTAACTTAGTTCAGTGATGGGTACACTCTGGTCTAACCACATGGGTACAGTTAAAGCGGCACTCCAGGTTGCATTTCTTAGGGGGTGCCGGCGTCTCTGCAGGTAGCAGCTCTGATGGGGCTTGTTGAGGCTAACATAATGGCCGCTTTAAATGTCCCGCCAATAGGAAGCCATCATCCCTTGCGGCTTCCTATTGGCCGCGTGACCAGGGACATTTAAACATTGTGATGACATCAGCGTCACAAAGGCATCGGCACCACTACTTTCCGAACGCATGAGAATGATTTCCAGCCGGTACGTGTGGAAATAACCAGAATATTGTGCTGCTTCTTCCATCTGTGCACCGAGAGCTGCACTTCTGTGTGAGTCACGGAATACACTTTCCTGACAGTGCGGAGCAGCGCGGGCCTTTGTGGGTTAACAGCCACGGTGTTCTCTACGTTTTCTGCACCGCTAACAGGTACTGCGTCTGTCACATGGCTCGGAGTCAGCAGTTTGGGGATTTAATGTGGGGCATACGCAGATCCGCTGAGTCAAACAGAAGGGGAACTGACGGGGAATGGTGAACTCGTGACTCTAACACGGGGGTGGTCAGCTCCCGTCCACAACAGGTCAGGTTTTCAGGATATCCCTGCTTCAGCACAGGTCTCTGAGCCACCTGTGCTGAAGCAAGGACTGATTGAGCCATCTGTGCTGAAGCAGGAATATCCTGAATACCTGACTTGTTCGTGGCCCTTGTGGATGGAGCTGGCCACCCCTTCTCTAACAGGACCGGCTTCTAAGGGGCCGGTCCTAGGGCTTGCAGATGCCTGGAAGTTGCCTGCACGCGTTTTGGTAAAGATGAAGTCCCACTAATGTTTGCTTTGCAGACCCCCTTTCTGTTTGCCCCTATCTGTTTTATGGATGAACATTTTCTTAATATACTTGTAGAAAACACTTTGTCACCTCCGTGTTTTACTGAAATTCCCCATAACCCGTTCCACAAAAAAATAACCGGGGTCTTGAGCTAGTTCTCCAAAGGGAGCAGATCCGGTAACCTTTCCCCTGCAGGGGCAATCCATGGGGGTCTCTTGTTTGGTTTCTTGCGCAGTATGGACGCGGGGAGCGTCTGCAGCTGAACCCCATTCATTTCAGCTTTGCTATCTCCGTGGAGTTTAGAGCGGAAAGGCGATAATGGCGGCGGAAACCGCAGAATACCATTAAAGCGGCCGTCTGTGACCAACGCCATTTCTATTCTCCTTTTTGTTTTTACCTTTTTATTATCTGATTATCCGTTCAGGAGATACAAGATATGGAAATAATAGGTGTTAAAATGGAGCTCTCCCCAGAGCCCAGCGCGGGGTAACGGTTACCATGGCGACCTCGGGCTCTAGGGATTTAGGAGCATCCTTATTTTTTAACTCTCGCACAAAGTAAGAATGAGTAACAGGGCGCGCCCGGGGGCGAGATACTAACGTTCGCCCGGGGGCGAGGTACTAACGTTCGCCCGGGGGCGAGATACTAACGCTCCACAAGTTAAACGTTTGCCAGTCTGGGGGTGAGGGAGATTGCGGCTTTACCATTTAACGTTAATCTTGCAGGAATAACAGTCGTACGATAATAATTGGTATATAGAATATTACATAGTAATGTATACAGTAGACAAAGACGTATTTGTAGCTTTCTACAACCTTTAATTTGGGGACCGTAGAAGCGCCGCCCCCGCCCCCCCCCCCCCCGTGCCCCCGCCCCGCCCCCTGCTTGTAGCAGACGGGCAGTAAGTGGAGTGATATCCGCAGTTTCACACGGGTTCAGCGGTTAGATGTTTGTTCTGCCGATGAGCGCCCGATGGAGTTTGCCTGCTTCAGTCTTAAAATAGCTGGGTTTCTCCCTGGGTTTCTCCCTGATATTTAGGCGACACCCTTTGGCCGCCAGAAGGTTGGGCAGTGATAAGCAATCGGGTCATATGATATCAGACACAACATGCTTTGTTTGGTTACCTTCCACGTGAATGTAGATGCAGGGACCTCGCGCTGTCGCATGTATCCGTGTTATCGGCGTCCCTGGAAGAATGGAATTACCCTTTAATCTTTTTGTTGGGGGGGGAAGTGCTAGATGAGGATAAGAATGAACCCGTATGTGCATTATAAGCCTGCTTGCACCTTTAGCAGTAGATGCGTGTGGGATATGACACTGGTTGCAGGGGACACTGCTCTTTGCATGCTTGGCGTTCCCCTCCCCGATGACACAATGTCACAGTCGTTTTGAAGTGGTGCGTGATAACGCTAATTGCTGTGAGACTTTCACATGGGGATTTCACTGTAATCTCTGGGAGGCCTCTTAGCTAGTTATCGCTCTTTGCTGTGAGGTTTTTATGGGACTTTCAGCACCTTTCCATCCGGTATCCCAGTAAAACACAGTCACAAGTCTGCTGCTTCCTCCCCACGCCGGGACATTCTTACTGGGAAAGTCTCTATTGGTATTGGAACTGTTATTATTGTAAAAGCGGTTACGGGGATGTTCTATTGGCTGCCTCGACGGGTCCAAATTCTTTGCCCGAGACCCCTGGGTGCCGCTACTCCTGAGCAGGGGGCCCCCAGATTTCAGAAGACCACAAATGAGCATTGGGGTGGGGACCCCGATTTTTCAGGTTGCTTTTTAATCCAGCTCCCCTGCAGAGGGGTTACACTGTAGCTGTGGGTAGAGACCCCCTGTGTTCTAACGTTGCCCCCCTTCACGGTGAGGCTGAGATTATACTCTGCACGATGGTGCTGGCGTCCGGACAAAAACATGGCACAATCCCTAACGTGGCCGCCCCTAATACTCCCACAACGGGGCGCGAACGCATTTGAAAAGACAAAAAAAAATCCTTTTGAAGCGTTTCCGTGTGACGTGAGCGGTGCAGCCACTGAGGGCGAACCAGCTTGGTGACGCCTCCGCCACGCCTTCCCAATCTCCTGCCCGAGGCTATGCGTCCCGTCGCGCACAAGTAAGGACTATAATCTTAGCCTGAGTCTTCTCCCCGAGGTGTAAAACATTACTGAGCGTCAGCAGGTCGGTTTCCTCCCGTGCTCACGCAGTGGTATCATGTGACAGGCCGGGGAAGAGCACTGAGTAACAGGGACATTTATGGATAACATGTTATGTATACTACACCCTGGGGTGAGGGGTTTGGGACTACGTTATACCGAACACTGCGTATTCCATCTTGTTTATGCCGGCTCACCCACCCGGGGCCCACAACTACAGTCTTATAGGAACCTTCTTTTTATTTAGTTTTTTTTTCCTATCTGTTTTTTGTTGGAATGTTTATTTGAAAAGGCCCGAAGCCTGCAGTAGGCCCGAAGCCTGCAGTAGGCCCGAAGCCTGCAGTAGGCCCGAAACCTGCAGTAGATTGTTCACATGGCAACTCCTGCTGTCTTCTCACTTAATCCACTCCAGCGGGCAGCACGGGGCTGCTTTCCATGCAGATTGCACAGGGCCTTATAAGAGCACATGTTCTTGGTTAAATGGGCAATTCAACGTACAAAGTGTATGTAGCTCCCCTTTCCCCGTGATTAAGGGAACTGTGCGTGCTGAATACCGGTTTAGTGTACAGGAGGCCTGGGGTGATAGTGTTATATCGGTATGCAAGGCCTCCACCTGGGAGGGATCCCAGCGCTGTACATTCTGGGGAAGAAATCATAATAAATATGCTCGGACGATCCCAGGATTGTCACCCAACTTTGTGGTTTGGCCTGCGCCCCTTCCCCCCCCCCCCCCCCCGACGGCGGCGGCCCTTAGGACCTGAACGGAAGTGGAGGGCGCCCGATCTCCCCCCTAGAAGAGCATTTCTAGAATAACGCACCCTGTATGTCATAGGACCCCTGAGTGCCGGCTCTTAGGATGTTTAGGGTACGTCTTGGGGTACTCGTGGGGTTAGTAGGGGATACATCTTTCTAAATGGAAAATCCAAGTTCGAGGCCGCTGAAGGCCTGAGAGGTGACCTTATCTCAATTACAGCTTGTGTAATCTGCTTGCTTTAGACATTGTATTGTGCTTGTAATAGTGTGAGACCTATAATACGTCTCAGGACGTAGCTGTAAAGGTGTGTCCCCGGGAACAGAAGTCGCTGTAAATGTGTGTCCCCGGGAACAGAAGTCGCTGTAAATGTGTGTCCCCGGGAACAGAAGTCGCTGTAAATGTGTATCCCCGGGAACAGAAGTCGCTGTAAATGTGTGTCCCCGGGAACAGAAATCGCTGTAAATGTGTGTCCCCGGGAACAGAAGTCGCTGTAAATGTGTGTCCCCGGGAACAGAAGTCGCTGTAAATGTGTGTCCCCGGGAACAGCAGTCGCTGTAAATGTGTGTCCCCGGGAACAGCAGTCGCTGTAAATGTGTGTCCCTGGGAACAGCAGTCGCTGTAAATGTGTGTCCCCGGGAACAGAAGTCGCTGTAAATATGTGTCCCCGGGAACAGCAGTCGCTGTAAATGTGTGTCCCCGGGAACAGAAGTCGCTGTAAATGTGTGTCCCCGGGAACAGAAGTCGCTGTAAATGTGTGTCCCCGGGAACAGAAGTCGCTGTAAATGTGTGTCCCCGGGAACAGAAGTCGCTGTAAATGTGTGTCCCCGGGAACAGCAGTCGCTGTAAATGTGTCCCCGGGAACAGAAGTCGCTGTAAATGTGTGTCCCCGGGAACAGAAGTCGCTGTTTATATTTATAAGCTTCAGTCAGCTGTTTTTGTTGTTGTTTTATTTGTTTTACTGTGTGTCTGTATATAATATATACATATTTTTCAACATGCACACGTTCTAAACATATACTGTATATGGAAACGTAGATCTCCAATAAGTGTGATCACAACTTCGGAGTGCTGATCTATATCTCATAACGGGACAGTCACACCGTGTGTGTGTGTGTGTGTGTGTGTGTGTGTGTGTGTGTGTGTGTGTGTGTGTGTGTGTGTGTGTGTGTGTGTGTGTGTGTGTGTGTGTGTGTGTGTGTGTGTGTGTGTGTGTGTGTGGCCAAGATTACATGGCTGAGCACTTTTTCTATTAATACACCCCGTGTGTGTGTGTGTGTGTGTGTTGCTCTGTGGTGCTGCCCCTCCTATATATAACTATATATGTGGCACTGGGCAGGAGGCTGGAAGAGGCTGATCCGTGGGGAATGTTGACTGCGTTATTACCAGTTTGGAAGGCGATCCCAGCAGCGCCGGATCCTATATTTAGACTCTCCCTGTAATCTGCCAAATGCTGCTTCATGGTCTGATGTGCAGGAGGTATCCTGAGGCGTGGGCCGCTCCGCCTGCCCCGTGGGCCGTTCCGCCTGCCCCCGCGGGCCGTTCCGCCTGCCCTCCGGGCCGTTCCGCCTGCCCCCCGGGCCGTTCCGCCTGCCCCCGCGGGCCGTTCCGCCTGCCCCCCGGGCCGTTCCGCCTGCCCCCCGGGCCGTTCCGTGGGCCGCTCCGCCTGCCCCGTGGGCCGTTCCGCCTGCCCCGTGGGCCGTTCCGCCTGCCCCCTGGGCCGTTCCGCCTGCCCCCTGGGCCGTTCCGCCTGCCCCCTGCCCCCTGGGCCGTTCCGCCTGCCCCCTGGGCCGTTCCGCCTGCCCCCCGGGCCGTTCCGCCTGCCCCCCCGGGCCGTTCCGCCTGCCCCCGCGGGCCGTTCCGCCTGCCCCCGCGGGCCGTTCCGCCTGCCCCCGCGGGCCGTTCCGCCTGCCCCCGCGGGCCGTTCCGCCTGCCCCCGCGGGCCGTTCCGCCTGCCCCCCGGGCCGTTCCGCCTGCCCCCTGGGCCGTTCCGCCTGCCCCGCGAGCCATCAGTATTAATCAACTCCTCCAAGCGCTGGAAAGTACTTGCAAAAGCTCTGAGTGTATACCCTGGAACTATAACCCCTGCAGTGCACAAACAGCAAGCAACTGAAATAGTTTTTTTTCCCCCCTGCAAAGGGTAGTGGATACATAGAAGCGCCTCCTAGCCGCGGTGGCCGGGAGCTGCCAGGGTATAGCTCAATGCAAAATCTGCACAGGATACATGGAAGCTGTATTAAAGCTACCAAGCGGGGGACAGTTGCAGGGTCCATCGGACCTACAGCACTTGTGGGTCATGTAATCGCACCAGCAGCCAAACTCCAGAAAACAAAACACTTCACAAGCATACGTGTAAGCGCACATACAGGCGCACACACACACACACACACACACACACACACATACAGGCGCGCGCGCGCACACACACACATACAGGCGCGCGCACACACACACACACACACACACACCAGCACGCACATACACTTCTGGGATTTTTTGTGTAGGCAGTTTTCAAAATAGGACCAGGGAAAGCTTCATACAGCGCCATCTTTAATCCGAGTAACATTGTAACATCGTAAATTAAAAGTAGTGGTACTGCCACTCCCCCCCCCCCTCCCCACCCCCCCAGGATCCTCCGCATGTGGGTCACGGGCAGATATACCTTTCATCCCTGTTATCGCTGGCAACTCCTATTTCTCACTGTCACATGAGCAGGTTTGCAGATCGGAGGAAAGTCTGGTATCACTGTGCCACGTGCCGGGCGTGTGAGAGGCTAAAGGTGTCACTGTGCCACGTGCCGGGCGTGTGAGAGGCTAAAGGTGTCACTGTGCCACGTGCCGGGCGTGTGAGAGGCTAAAGGTGTCACTGTGCCACGTGCCGGGCGTGTGAGAGGCTAAAGGTATCACTGTGCCACGTGCCGGGCGTGTGGGAGGCTAAAGGTATTGCAGTGCCACGTGCCGGGCGTGTGAGAGGCTAAAGGTGTCACTGTGCCACGTGCCGGCCGTGTGAGAGGCTAAAGGTATCACTGTGGCGTGTGGGAGGCTAAAGGTATCACTGTGCCACGTGCCGGGCATGTGGGAGGCTAAAGGTATCACCGTGAACCCCCCCATCGGGTCTGATTTTCAGCATATCCCTGCTTCAGCACAGGTGGCTTATGTGTTTAAGTAAAAGAATTACTGACTGCTAGTTAATTTGAAACCGATCCGGAAGTTTCTATAGTTGTTGCCAAGGTTACTGGCTTCTGATTGATGGAGATGCCCGACACGGAGTGACACAGAGTATCACGCGGGGTATTCCGTGCGTCCTGCAGGTTACAGGCCCAGCGAGTTCTCTGTGTAAATATAACGTACAAGTCCTACTACAGCATGTTGCAATATTGCATCACAACGTCTTTATATTCTTCTATTTACGTGGCATTCGATATAACAGTGAGGCAGAACGGGGGACCCCTGGTATAAGGGTACAATGTTCTGAAGCAGGAGCGGCCAACTCCAGTCCTCAAGGGCCACCAACAGGTCAGGTTTTCAGGACAGGTGGCTCAATCCGAGGCTCCGTCTTTGACGGAGGCTCTCAGCCACATTCGCTGAAGCAGGGATAGCCTGAAAACCTGCCCTGTTGGGGGGCCCTTGCATTGGAACATAAACCAGAAGTATCTTCTTTTTATCTGTAACAAATCCCTTTTTCATTCTCCCGCCGTTCTGATTGGCTGCAAGTTTGGCGGTTTAAACCCGTTGAGCTGCGCTTGTCCTCCTCCTCTGCATACTAATATAAGTACTGGAGATACCGGAGGAGCGTGAGCTCCTGGGTACAGCATATAGCAAATGTAGTGAATGGCTCCATCAGTGGGGAAAAGTACAAATATTTCTTTAGGACGTGCCACGAGGGGCTTGTCCGCGGATGTAGGGTATAGAATGCAGGCACTATTGGATGTACGCGCCCTTCCTTCTGAACTTGCTCTAACACACAGCCCAGGGCTGTATTTATATGGCACCGCTGTGTGTTGGCAGGTGATATACCTGGTACAGAACATCTGAATTCTAGTTCTAGGGAACCTGTTCTCTTTCGCTCTGTGATTGCTTGAGAGGGACGGGAGAGGCTGACGCTAGATGAAGAACGGCGTGCCAGAAAGGCGTTAACACCCTGCCGGTGCCTGGGACACAGAGGCGTTAACACCCTGCCGGTGCCTTGGACACAGAGGCGTTAACACCCTGCCGGTGCCTTGGACACAGAGGCGTTAACACCCTGCCGGTGCCTGGGACACAGAGGTGTTAACGCCCTGCCGGTGCCTGGGACACAGAGGCGTTGAGTGGAGCTGGAATCTTTTCGGGGTTCCTGGGTTAGGGTCTTTGCTGGGACATGTAATGTTTCTGAACAATATGATCTCGCATGCTCAGCGTTGCTGCAGCGTTTTATAAACTGCGTCCCAGGGGTGGTTACCCTCTGTTCCAATGTTACCCCCTGTTACAATGTTACCCCTTTCTCTGCTGAACGGGCCGGAGCTCGTTACGGTGTCTGTCATTGGCTGTATCCACGTGTCTGTGTTTCACACTGTGCGCTTAATGTGTGCGCTGGGAATTAGTACCATCGTGTGCTGGCATTAATGGCTGGGGTACCATTATACCCGTTACCCCCTTTTTATAATTTTATTGTGTAATGCTTAATTGAATAGTGGAGCCCCCTGGAGCTGATCTGTGGCCCCCCGTCTTCGGGGCCCCCACCCCGTTCCCAGTAGATTTTTGGTAGGTTTCTCTTTTTGTGTCGCTTTTGACACACACAAAAAAAAACCCACACATGGCTGGAGAGTCATAAATAGAAAGTCGCAGTATCATCTCCCAGTGACGGCCATTTTAATGACCGCCTGAGTAAGCCTGGATCTTGCCTCCATTTTGTGCCCACCGAGAAAATGTTCTTGCCCTGTGGACAAAACTGCTTGAAGATCAGGAACAGGAGGGTCTCTGGAGGCTGGTTGGGGGAAGGGGGGGGGGTCTCTGGAGGCTAGTTTGGGGAAGGGGGGGGTCTCTGGAGGCTGGTTGGGGGGGGGGGGGGTCACGTATGAGCTCCGGGGATCCCCACGTTCAGGTAAGCTGATAGAAAATTGTTGAGCAGCACAGACAGCCGTGCTATCTACTCAACCATGTACACATGCTGTGCAGTAGTGCACCTATAGGAGGATATTGTCCTCACCCATGTACACGTGCTGTGCAGTAGTGCACCTATAGGAGGATATTGTCCTCACCCATGTACACGTGCTGTGCAGTAGTGCACCTATAGGAGGATATTGTCCTCACCCATGTACACGTGCTGTGCAGTAGTGCACCTATATGAGGATATTGTCCTCCCCCATGTACACGTGCTGTGCAGTAGTGCACCTATATGAGGATATTGTCCTCACCCATGTACACGTGCTGTGCAGTAGTGCACCTATATGAGGATATTGTCCTCACCCATGTACACGTGCTGTGCAGTAGTGCACCTATATGAGGATATTGTCCTCACCCATGTACACGTGCTGTGCAGTAGTGCACCTATATGAGGATATTGTCCTCACCCATGTACACGTGCTGTGCAGTGGTGCACCTATATGAGGATATTGTCCTCACCCATGTACACATACTGTGCAGTAGTGCACCTATATGAGGATATTGTCCTCACCCATGTACACGTGCTGTGCAGTGGTGCACCTATATGAGGATATTGTCCTCACCCATGTACACGTGCTGTGCAGTAGTGCACCTATATGAGGATATTGTCCTCACCCATGTACACGTGCTGTGCAGTAGTGCACCTATATGAGGATATTGTCCTCACCCATGTACACGTGCTGTGCAGTAGTGCACCTATATGAGGATATTGTCCTCAACCATGTACACGTGCTGTGCAGTAGTGCACCTATATGAGGATATTGTCCTCACCCATGTACACGTGCTGTGCAGTAGTGCACCTATATGAGGATATTGTCCTCAACCATGTACACGTGCTGTGCAGTAGTGCACCTATATGAGGATATTGTCCTCACCCATGTACACGTGCTGTGCAGTGGTGCACCTATATGAGGATATTGTCCTCACCCATGCTACCATTTTTTCTGGTACACATGTCTCCAGCCAAACAATATATTAAAGGTGATCAATCAAGGACCATCCCATGCCCAGGACATACTTAAAAATCTGGTGTCTCTCAATGTATCTTCCTTTTTATTTGTATAAGTACAAATTCCTACACTAGGGATGTCCATCCTAACCCATGACCATGCCATGCCTACTCTAGGGATGTCCATCCTAACCCATGACCATGCCATTCCTATACTAGGGATGTCCATCCTAACCCATGACCATGCCATGCCTACTCTAGGGATGTCCATCCTAACCCATGACCATGCCATGCCTACTCTAGGGATGTCCATCCTAACCCATGACCATGCCATTCCTATACTAGGGATGTCAATCCTAACCCATGACCATGCCATTCCTACACTAGGGATGTCCATCCTAACCCATGACCTTGCCATTCCTATACTAGGGATGTCCATCCTAACCCATGACCATGCCATGCCTACACTAGGGATGTCCATCCTAACTCATGGCCATGCCATTCCTATACCAGGGATGTCCATCCTAATCCATGACCACTCCATTCCTACACTAGGGATGTCCATCCTGACCCATGACTATCCCATTCTACATTCACAGCTTTAAAGATTCCATTATCCCTAAACGTGGGCTGTGTCCGTATTCTCCTTTTAACTTCATGTTATTTACTTGTCCTATATTATGACTAAACGTCTGTTATCGGGCACAGCCTGGCATCCTTGGCCGTGTCTTGTGCTAACAATTCTAAGAAACTGCATCCAGGCGGAGCGCCAAGGCCGTGAAACGTCCGATACCGAAGGCTAATCTATTATTTGCTGTTATATCTGGGAATCTTTGTACTATAGGCAAGCTCTATGAGTAACCCCATCTCTGCCAGAGATATCATCATAAGAGTGCTTTCAGGGGGAGCAGTGTAAGGGTGGTCACTTCCAGGGGTGATCGTTTAATGTGTCATTTACTGTATACATAGGGTTCAAAAAGTCTGTGTGTCTGTGTGTCTGTGTGTCTGTGTGTCTGTGTGTCTGTGTGTCTGTGTGTCTGTGTGTCTGTGTGTCTGTGTGTCTGTGTGTCTGTGTGTCTGTGTGTCTGTGTGTCTGTGTGTCTGTGTGTCTGTGTGTGATATTATACAGAGAATGTATGTTTATATATAGATATACGCACACACCCAGTCTAATGCCTGAGGCACCAAAAGTTACGTTGTAAGCAAAGTATTTTTATACGCGGACCTAGAATGAAGTTTGCGTTGGTGACAAACAGGCGGCAGGCGATCCGTATAGGGCCGCGTCCACACTGCGCGTGAGCAAAAGGCCATAGAGTGCGTGGTGAAGCGCCACGACGCAGCAGATTTTTCGCGAGACAACATTTTTTTTTGTTGCGCGATGGCTAGGTCTTGTGGGCGCCGAGGTCAGCCAATGAGGTCGGACCAGCCTCGTGACATCACGGCCACGCCTTCCCGTCGCACACGTCATAGAAATCCCAAAGGCCACGGATGGCTCGCGCTCCATCGCGCGCGACTACTATATTCGAGGCCTAGATAAGAAAGTGCGCTGTTTGGGTAGGACGGAGTATGCAGTGTTTCCCGGTTTCTGATTGGACGCCTGCAAATGATGTGGAGGAGGTCCTGCTGATATTTAACAGGATGAAAGGTATGGTAACAATATGCTTGTACGGCTGGGGTCATGGTTCCTTCGCCCATGCGGAGGCGTGTGCGCCCGTGACATCACCCGCTTGAAGCTGGTGCGTTTTGCAGCCATGGTACGCGCGCCATCTGTGGGCGTGTCTAGGGGCGTGCCAGGGACGTCACGGAGCTGCTCACGTGACCGGCCTGCCGCGCCAAGAAATCAGTTTGAACTGATTTCGTGCACAACGCGCGCCGCACGGACGCGAACACCGCCTTAAGGCGTCCGCACGGTCTGCAGCACCATGGCCCCATCTCAAGAATATCTGGGATGAAGAAGTCCAACGTCTGGGAGCCCTCACAGTGGGATGTGGGCTATTGCGTCCGATACTTCTACGGGCTAGAAATGCAGTTGCTGCTAAATCGTGCGTGAGACACACTGTCCGGCATTGATGGCTCGAGGCCAATGAGAGAGAGAAAGTTATGTAACAAAGATCTTCTTTCATCCATAGTAGGCAAAGAAGGGTGTTGGTCTTTTCTTCCATGTACAGTAGTAACAAAGGAGGGAGTAGGGGGTATGATACCTTTTTTTTTATTGGACCAACAAAAGTTGGTGTTACAAGTTTTCCAACCTCTCGGGATCCTGCATCTGGTCCTACTTGGAAAGCTTGTAACATACCTCTTATTGGACCAGCAAGTAGCTATCGTACCCCTACTGCCTCTCCTGCCTTTTTTGTTACGATCTCATCCAGGCTGTTTAAACCAAATAACTTCCATTTATCCCTCCTGTCTCTAAGGCTGAGTCCCCGCTGGCGCTGAGCGCGCTCATGCTTTGAGAGAGCTCCAAACATGAGCACCGGGTGTCCTGCTTGAACGTGCGGGGGAGGGGGGGCCATTGCGGGTAGTTGAGCACGCAGGAAAGTATACATTTTTTTGTTCATCCGAGCGCGTGTGAGCCCGTGCACAAGCGCGCACAGCGTGAGCGGGGACTTATATAAATATATGTAAGTAACCGCCGCAAGCGGCGCCCACTCAGCGCTAGCGGGGACGCAGCCTCAGTCTCAACACTCTACTTTATATGGTAACCTTTTTGTGACCGCGGCAGGTCTCCTCGCGTTTCCAGGTTTTGTTATTGTGTGTCCGTATTTACAGCGATGTCGTGCTGCTGCACCCGTATATAGTTTATACCAGTAGTATGCAGCGTTCACAGTTGGTGCTACGGAAGCCAGGCCGCACAAGGGGTTCAAATGATTGCAGCTTTCCATATACCTCTCTGATCTCTGACCTTCAAACAACCTCTGTACACAAATCTCTCTTGTCTTTCAGTGGGAAGCTGGTGTCCCCCAAATGGAAGAACTTCAAGGGCCTGAAGCTTCAGTGGAGGGATAAAATCCGCCTGAATAACGCAATCTGGCGTGCGTGGTACATGCAGTGTAAGTGATGCTGGCGCGGGCCTGCGCCAGGGATCCGCTGTCACGGTGTTTCAGTCACATGCAATGCTGTCGCAATCCCATTGTTTTGCTTTCGGTCTGTGCACATATTTTGGCAGCGTGCGCGTTGCGGGAGCTGCTGCGGTTGTGCAATCGTGGCCTGAAGGGGAAGCCAGATGTTTTCGTTGCTGTTTAATGGGCCTTGTAAAGGGGTTTTGACTTGCTGCAGATATAGAGATAGTAATGAGCAGCAAGAGTTGTCGGTTAACTATTGACTGTGTGTGTGTGTGTGTGTGTGTGTGTGTGTGTGTGTGTGTGTGTGTGTGTGTGTGTGTGTACACAGCAACAGTGCACTAAATGATGATCAAAAATAAGTATATTGGGTGCGTACCGTCCGAAAGATAAGTATGTACGCAAAAGAGAGGACAGGCGCGCCAAAACTGCAAAAAGGGGGTATTAATACTCCATTAAAGTATTCAACTTCACCTTTTTTTGTTGTTGCCGTTTTGAAGCGCCTGTCTGCCCTTTTGCACATATTGTATATAAATTACACATACGCGCGCACGATAAAAACAGAAAGGAGGAGACGTCTTATCTTTTTAAAATATTTTCTTTCAAAGCAGTGTGTCCCCGCTTACAGGAAGCATTAACCTGTTACTGTATCCTCCGCGCGCTCATGAACTGAACCAGCGTCTCGCCTCTGTCTTTCAGATATTAAAATGCGTCAGAACCCTGTATGTCACTTTGTCACCCCCCTGGACGCGTCCATTTATTTTGACGAGCATCGGCGGCCGGAGGTATGTCATGCCTAACCCTTTCACTTCCTCTCTTTGTATCGCCACCCCCGCCCACACACACACACACCACCCACCCCCACACGCACACCCCACCTCCCCCCCACACGCACACCCCACCTCCCCCCACACGCACACCCCACCTCCCCCCCCACAAACGCACACCCCACCTCCCCCCCCACAAACGCACACCCCACCTCCCCCCCCACACACGCACACCCCACGTCCCCCCCACACACGCACACCCCACCTCCCCCCCCACACACGCACACCCCACCTCCCCCCCCACACACTCACACCCCACCCCCACCCCCACACACTCACACCCCACCTCCCCCCCGCACACACACACCCACCTCCCCCCCACACACACACCACCTCCCCCCCACACACCCCACCTCCCCTCCCACACACACACCCCACCTCCCCTCCCACACACACCCCACCTCCCCCCCCACACACACACCCCACCTCCCCCCCCCACACACACACCCCACCTCCCCCCTCACACACACCCTACCACCCCCCTCCCCCACACCCCCCCCCACACACACACACCCCACCTCCCCCCCACACACAGACACGCCCCACACGTCTTTGTGGAAGGCACTCACGATAACTATAATAAAACTTTAGCTTGGGTGCGCAAGACGAGCAGGGCCGGCCTGTCCATTAGGCAAACCTAAGCGGTTGTCTAGGGTGCAACGGTCCTAGGCGCGCTCTTGGGCCTATCGGACCTAATGGGAAGGACTTGCTTACCTGCGCCGGCCGCCTCCTTTCTGCCGCCCTGCTTCGCCTTCAAAATCCAGCGTCAAATGACGCCGCAGACTTCACAAACGATGTCACACGGCATCTCGTTGCCATGGCACCCGTGACGTTGCGGCGTCATATGACGTCGCGTTACCATGGTAACGCGACGTCACCTTGGTGACGTCAACGGCGTCATTTGCCGCTGGCTTCTGACGCAGAAGAAGGTAGGCAGAAAGGAGGCGGCCGCCACAGGCTGCAGGGCGCACATTACAGTTTCGCGTAGGGAGCATGAAACCCTTGCGCCGGCCCCGAAGACCGGTATAATAGTAACTGCCGGTATCGCAAAAATTCCGCGCTCACAAGTCTTATTAATTAGTTATTTTTTTTTTTACGATGTATTGATTCATATGAGCGCGTCGGTCCAAAAGCGTGACCGCTCTCGTATTCTCGATTTATAAGGACACGTGGGGCTGCCCTGGGTCTTGTTGGATAACTGGACACACCACGTAAAAGCCACTTTGACCTTTTCCTGCTGTCTGCGGGGGAATCGGTCGCCTAGATTTCACCTATGGAACACGCCCGCGGGCGTTTGCTTGGGTCGTTGGCGGGCCCCCTTTGTTTGACACGACACGGTCTTCTCTCTCCAGGCCATTGCCACAGAAGGAAAGTATTGGAAAAGAAGAATCGAGATTGTGGTCCGAGAATACCACAAGTGGAGAACGTACTTTAAGAAACGGGTATGCTTGTCTCGCGTCTTATTCTCCTCTGTGTTATTATAGCCTCTTATAGGACTTATAACCATGGTTTACTGGTGGGGATTAAATCAGAATCCTGCGCTCTCCCCCCTGGCGTTTAAATTTAAATGCCGGGGGGACCACGCGGGGCCTCTGCAACCTCTACTTACCGAGGTTCAGCCGGCTCCAGGACGCGTTACCATGGCAACGCGGCGTCAAATGCCGCTGCGGGATCATGTGACGTCACAGTTGCCATGGTCACGTGACGCCGCAGGGTTGGAATTGTTCCTTAACCCCAATAAAACCTGGTTGCACAATATTAACGCTGCACTAGAGGTTTCACGGGGAGCGTTTCACGGTGTTCCTCTGTACAGTGGTAGTACTTCAGTTTCCGAGGTTGGCATCGTTCCCTCCCCCATAGCTATGAAGACCCAATAACTGCAAGAATAAATGTCGGTTTGTGGGCTGGAAAAAAAAAAATGCAGTTAGTGTAATAATTCTCATTTTAATGACCAACGCCATTCAGGTCTGAGGTTGCCAATAGTAAATTAGACTCTTTCCCATTCAGCTGCCGTGAAGTTTAGTAGTGAACACGCAGCAGCGTAATGTTCTCTGCTGAAGGGGTAGCACAGTGGGAACGACACTAATGCCTTGGAAGTGGTGGAATTGCAGCGTCTGCCCTCCCGGCGACCTTGGGCAAGTCGCTGTATCTCCCTGCGACCTTGGGCAAGTCGCTGTATCTCCCGGCGACCTTGGGCACGTCGCTGTATCTCCCTGCGACCTTGGGCAGGTCGCTGTATCTCCCTGCGACCTTGGGCAGGTCGCTGTATCTCCCTGCGACCTTGGGCAGGTCGCTGTATCTCCCTGCGACCTTGGGCAGGTCGCTGTATCTCCCTGCGACCTTGGGCAGGTCGCTGTATCTCCCTGCGACCTTGGGCAGGTCGCTGTATCTCCCTGCGACCTTGGGCAGGTCGCTGTATCTCCCTGCGACCTTGGGCAGGTCGCTGTATCTCCCTGCGACCTTGGGCAGGTCGCTGTATCTCCCTGCGACCTTGGGCAGGTCGCTGTATCTCCCTGCGACCTTGGGCAAGTCGCTGTATCTCCCTGCGACCTTGGGCAAGTCGCTGTATCTCCCTGCGACCTTGGGCAAGTCGCTGTATCTCCCGGCGACCCTGGGCAGGTCGCTGTATCTCCCGGCGACCCTGGGCAGGTCGCTGTATCTCCCGGCGACCTTGGGCAGGTCGCTGTATCTCCCGGCGACCTTGGGCAGGTCGCTGTATCTCCCGGCGACCTTGAGCAGGTCGCTGTATCTCCCGGCGACCTTGGGCAAGTCGCTGTATCTCCCTGCGACCTTGGGCATCAAATTGAATCGGACGTTCTAAGGGGCAGGAACAGCAGTGCTTGCGTATGCGGAATAATGATATATTTAACCCATTCTGCTGCCAGCAAAGGGGTTGGTGGTGTTCAGCTGTATTTCTTTTCTTATGACAGTTACAGAAGCACAAAGACGAGGATCTCTCCAGCTTGGTCAGAGTAAGTGACTCGCATACATCTCCTGTTACAGCCCAAAACCGGCAGGACCAGATTCGGGATCCGTGCTGTTGGACCCAGGCCATATCCATATTGCCTCATATTAACCGCGAAACAATCGGCCTGTTGGAAGAGTGCAGACGCTCCCAAACTGGTGGTTTTCAGCCGGTTTGAAGTGGGTGTTCAGTCCTTTTATCCGTAAGAACCTAAAATTTTGGGTAACTTCTCCCAAACAGTCATTCCAAACGTAATCCTATGCCAGAGCTGCTACGGTGGTGATCTGCACCAGGGGTGGCAACTCCAGCCCTCAAGGGCCATCAACAGGTCAGGTTTTCAGGATATCCCTGCTTCAGCACAGGTGGCTCAATCAGTGCTTTCTTCAGCACAGCTGGCTCAGGCTTCGATTTGAGCCACCTGTGCTGAAGCAGGGATATCCTGAAAACCTGACCTGCTGGTGGCCCTTGAGGACGGGAGTTGGCCAGCCCTGCATTATATGCAAAAGAAAAACAGATCCTTTAACATCCCCATAGCGCTTTAATTTATTGCAGTGTAATTGGCTGCATTTAATATCACTCGCTATTCCTGGCGCCTATATTAACAGGATGTAATAAGCCTTCAATGTATTAATGTCATTAGCGCTCTCATTTGTTCTTGGGTGAGAAGAAGCCTACTTTTAGGTAGGTATTTGGTCCAGAATATTCTATGCTTCCTCACCCCCTGTGCTGCCAAAGTGAGATGTTGCATCAAGTCCCATATAAGTTGCGCGGTCTTCTGCCGTAACACGCCTTCCAGCACCGGAGGACACGGTTACATACATAATAGATGCGGTTGAAAAAAAGACATATGTCCTTAGAGTCCAACATATGTTACATTTAGTTGACAGAGATACTCGCCCTATTTTTGCATTGATCCAGACGAAGGCAAACAACAACAAAAAAAACCCCCGGTGACGCATCGTCCAATGATGTCTCATATGGGGGAAAATAAATTCCTTTCCTGACACCAGTAATGGCAATCAGATTACTCCCTGGATTAATATCCTTCCCATGTGGTATATGCCTTTCCTTTCTAAAAAGATGTCCAACCTTTTTTTGAACATATCTATTGTATCTGCCATCCCAGTCTCCATGGGTAATGAATCCCACATTGTAACTGCCCTTACTGTAAAGATCCCTTTCCTTTGGGGCTGGTGAACTCTCCTGTTCTACCAGCTCAAGGGACAACGAACATCTTCTGATGTTGGCTCCTGTTGACTTGAATGGGTTGTTGGGTGTTTTCAAACACCCTGGGGGTGCCATATGGCAAAAGGCTGCTTCGTCATTATATGGCCCCAAGTCTATACCAGAGGTAGCCAACTCCAAACCTCGTGCTACCAACAGGTCAGCTTTTCAGGATATCCCTGCTTCAGCATAAAGCTCAATCGAAGACTGAGCTACCTGTGCTGAAGTAGAGAGATCCTGAAAAGCTGGCCTGTTGGTAGCTCTTGAGGACTGCAGGTGGCTACCTCTGGTCCTACACCTTGCCATGAGCTGCACGTCCCATGAGGAAGCAGTGACATAGAGAGCGGTTTAACATACAGGGATGTGTTGGTGTTGTGTACCACCATTAATTGGTGCATTGTCTTGTAGGACGATGACATGGTTACGTGGCATAACAGTGTGGACGACCGAGATTCTCCGGTGCCGATGGAAGAAGAGCCGCTGCTGGACATGGAGATGCTGATGGCCGAGTTCAGCGACACTTTATTTTCAACTATTTATTCGCATCAGCCTAACCCAAAAGAGATGGGTACGTTTGTATAGCCATTCATAAGTATTTTTTTTTAACTTTTGACCCGTAATGGACCAAGCTAAGAAGTTAAAATAACAGTCCCCCTTCCTCTCCCAATTTTTAATGGGGAAGCAGAGGATCCCCGTAGCCGAACCGTGTTAATTTCAGCTCTGTAGATCCCGTTGTTCCTGAGATGATCACAGTGACATCACACAGTGACATCACACAAAGGGAGCAGCCAGAGCAAATCACACCCCTCCAAAGTCTCACGTTAATAAATACTTACAGGTGTCAGAGTTGGGTTACAAAATTGATTAATTACTCAGATGAGACCCCCCCTTAATCACGTCACTGGGAGGCACTGCCCCCTTTAACAGGCCTGAATGTCATTATTATGTAATCCCTTCCTCTCTGACATCATGGCCCAGCCCATGACCTCATCTAACTTGCAATGTGCTATTCCCAGCCCTACAAATTCATAATGACTTATTAGTCGAGCATTATCTAAAAGTAATCTTATGTGGAAGACTCGCAAGCAGCAGCTGTGTTTTATTATTAGATGGTTAGTAGACGGCTTCAGAAGAGAACCAGCGATGCATTGTGTGCCATCATTGTATCTGTGTGTATTACAGCGCATGCTGGGAATGCAGACATGATCCAACCAGAGCTGTTTCCCCTGCAGCCGAACTTGGACCTGATGGATACGTTTGAATCATTTCAGGGTAATTAAGTCTCCAACTAGTTCTCCAAAGTGGGCAGGTGGGATATCCCTGTAGGAGCAGACGGGCCACGAGCTTAATTGCAGCGGCCGTTTAGATCCATTTATAGACTTGCAAAAATAATATATTTCAACATTTTCCAACACCTGCATGGTGTATATTTACATGAGCTTAACGTGCGAGTGTCGGTCAGACGGCCTGCACTTAGCGGCCAAAGTAACAGGAGCGGAGTGTCCAAGGCAGGGGTGGGCAACGTTATATACCTAAAGGGTCACGGGAGGCCCTTGAGTGGGTGGGCACATCACACTGTGGCCCCTCGGGCCTCGCCACACTTCCACGTCACCGGGGATTCTCCTGGGGTTCTGGTGCCATATCTAGTTTGGGCACGGGGAGGGGTAGGGTATATCGGGCTCTGGGTGCTCTTCAGAGAGGCTCCAGCTAATAAATATCCCTTTTTTTTTAACTTTTGGGGTGCCTGTCCTCTGCTGCTTTTTGTATTATCCCCGGGACGGTATGCACCCTGGGAACCAGTGATTAGCACCGGAGAGGAGCAGTACGTATCCACATAGTCACTGAGCAGCAGAGGGAGCGGGGACAAGCTACGATTCACGCCAGCTACATCTCCACTCCCTCTGCACGGGGGGGAGAGCGCCTCCTGGAGGGGCGCAGGGGAAGCCCCAGGGGGCCTTCTGCTGCCCCCTAATTCTGTGTCCTGTGTGTTAGTCACAACTGTTTTCTTGCTGCAAAGTAGAACCTCCAGTTATCCTCTTAAAGAGATTCTAGAAATACAGAGGTTAAAATATGGCTATTTTTTTTTTTTTTTTTAAAGCCTTTTTGTCCCTTTTCTCGACACTGATTTTAACATCAATAAAAATATATATATTGAAGTTGTGTGTAAGATGCAGTCGTCTAAATGTATTTGATGCAGACACTAAATAAGATCCCTTTCGCTGTGTGTTTCCTCGTCTTCTGGTTCTGTAACACGTGTTCACAAAGAGCACCGATTCTTGTCTTTTATTTTTCTAGCCTTTGCTAATTTTTGTCCTTTCAGATATTTTCTATTCCAACCGTTTTGCGGCTCCGGCCGCCCCCCTGTCTGACTTGCGTCCTTGTACTCAGGCATCCCAGGTAAGTGTCGCACAGACGAGGGGCGCTCAATTCCAGTTCTCACGCCCCCCCAACAGGTCAGGTTTTCAAGATTGAGCTGCCTGTGCTGAAGCTGGGGTATCCCGAAGACCTGTTGGAGGGGCCTGAGGACTGGACTTGAGCCCCCCCCCTGACAGAGTATACATATGTCTCGTGTGTCACGCCTGTAAATAAACCAATGTGAGAGTTTATCATGGATGAAATGTTGTATCCTGTTCATTGCGTGCTACTGTGAGCGAGCTTGTTCCAAATACTGCTGAGTTCTACTTGTGTCCTACTTGCCAAAGAGAAGGAGCGGCTCAGCGAGTAAAGACTCAGTGAGTAACGACACTGACTCTGGAAACAATGACTGAGTGTGAAGCAGGGGAGCCTGGTTCAATTCCCGGTGTCGGCTCCTTGTGACCTTGACCAAGTCACTTTATCTCCCTGTGCCTCAGGCACCAAAACCATAGATTGTAAGTGCATCTGGTTAGGGATTGTGTCCAAAAATTGCGTATGTGCTGCGTACCGCGCGCTATGCTGTGATTTGTGACGCGCTTTCAGTCCTATTGGGAGAAAAACGCTATATGAACTAAAGATTGTTTATTTATTATTATTTATCATCATATATTGAGCGTCTAATAATGTTGGGTATTTTTCCAGCCTCCCGTTTTGCCGAGCGGCACCCTCGCGCCCGTAAACCTAGACGAAAACCTAATCTCGTGCCCGGGCCCTGCCTCCATCCTCCCACAAGTCCAAGAACCGAGACGAGGGCGCGCTTCCAGCGTGGGCAGCCCCGCTACTGCTCAAGGGCCCGGCAAGTTCAACTCCGCGACCCCGATACGCAGCCAGCAAGGTTATTTCCCGGTGTTTCCCCCTCGCGTGACTCTCTTCCATACCTCTGCTTCACCGGCGGTGCCTGCCAACTCGCGCCTGGCTCCCCAGGCGACCTTCATTTCGCCGGACGCCGAAAAGTTCCCGCTCTGCAACGCCTCGGTCATCACGCACACTGCCTCCGCCACGCTTACCCACAATCCCGCGGCGACTACCTTCAGCCAGAACCAGAACCTCATTCTCACCACGCAGCAACAAGTGCCTTGTAACATTTCATTGCAAGCTGCCGGGGCGGCTCCGCACAGCGCCCCCCAGCAGCCGCGCACGTACTTTGCCCTGACCAAATCCACCGCCGGAACGAAAAAAAAACAGCCTCAAAAAATTGTGCCTGCTCCCCAACCCGAGACCGTGTCCTTAGTTTTAAAAAATGCCTTCTTGGCTCCGGGTGAGTGTTTTTTTTACCTCTTTGGTGGTTATGTGTTTGAGATTTCAGACGGTAAACCTTTTTGTGCCGGGAGATTGCCGCCAGTCGGTATACGTTTGCCAGGGGGCGAACGCAACCCGTGTGAAGTGTAATCACGCATCTTTTATTGTCGGGTGCTAGTGGGCCATGAGGTCCGTCACAAAGCTCAGCAATGTGCTGTGGGTTTGGATACAATGTGCGCTGCGTTCTTTACCGTCTTTAAAGAGATATACCAACGGGGAATCACCGCTCAAACCCAATATCTAAGGTGCGCCGGGTGCATATGGGAGAACGAAACCTACTGGTCCTATTGTAGTCTACAAAGTGATTTGTGTACTGCACCTACTATAGGTTTTTGAATAAATATGTTATCAGGTTGAGTGCAACAATTTGGGCTCTATCCTGATCGTCTTCGATCAGACACTGTATCCGTCTTTAAAGAGGCCATCCAGGCAATATCCTACGTGTTTATGTTTTATTATTAATCTGTTTTGTAGTATTTAATAATACTGCATTGAAAAAAATTATGTAACTCGTAATGCCATTTGTAACGAGTTTTAATACACTGAGCATCCTGTGATTTCTATCGCAGGTTTATCCCACCTCCCCAGCGGGGCAAGATATGTGCAACACTTTGCTGTTGGTGATAATTTGTTGCCAATATTCCCAGCAGTGTGAGCTGCAAACTGTAACAATAGATAAAGGCTGCGCTTGTAGTGCCGGCGATGCAACAGTCGCTGGAAAAATAAATAGAGATGACTTCCAGCGATCGCGACCAATCCGTCGCGTCGCGCTTACTATAAGCGCACGCGACGGCGGAAATGCATTTGTTTTGCCGCGCCGTCGCCGTCGCTGGCACCATAAGCGCAGCCTAATGTTGCCGTAGTAATACCAGGATACATTGTAGCTGCTGAGTTACACTGACGGATGTGTTGACTGAAACGGAAAAGCGGCCATAATGTTAGCCCCGGAAAAGCAGGATCTTTGCTAATCGATTACGGGCGAATGAATCGATCGGGTGCTTAGGTCATTCATTTTCATTTAAAGTCATCAAAGGTCGCGTCTATTATTAAGTGCTGCTCGTTTTGCCTCTTTAAAGGTCTTCGGGTCAAAGAGAACACCTGGCAGCGGGGTCCGGCCTTGGCGCAAGATGGCCGCCTTGGGACCCGCGCTCTTTCCCCTCCCTCCTATCGGCGCCGGGATCCAACTTCCACCCGGGAGGAGCTGGGGGAGGGAGTGGGGGACCCTGGACTGGCTGATCGAGGGGGGGGTGTGTGTTCCTTTGTGGGGGGGGGGGGGGTCTTACCGGAGCGAACCGCCTCATGTAGCATCGCGTTGCCATGGTGACCAACGTCAAATGAGATGGGGGCGCACCTCAAAGTCCCCTTTACCTTTTTTTTACAGGGGGGTCCCTGCTGCCAGCGTGCCGCCTTGGGCACCGTGAAGCCTGATTTATGGGGGAAATATTAGATGATTGCTACTAAATAATAAATAAAATATGACCAGTATAAGCATTTTAAAAGATCATTTGTTTTTTTATTTTTAACGTCTCCATATTAACCAAATACTTTTGGCGAGTTTTTTTTTACGATTTGAATCTCTCTTGTGTTTGTAAACTATTATATTACAGACGTGGTTGCGAATTGTTGATCCGCACTTTTTCCCCCTCCCTTTTGTTTTTGTTCGGCCGCTTAATTATTCTTAAGAGAAAAAGTCTGGATTGATCATTTTCCAAACAAGATTTTTAATTACGTAATCTGTAAATAGAAACTTTAAAAAAAAAATAATCAAGAGAAATCCAATAAGTGAAAATTACTTTAGGGTGACAGAATCCTTTCTAATTACACTAATAAGTTGTTTTAGAAAATTGTTTTTTTCCTAATGGGACTGCCCCTTTATGAGGCGAAACGCATAGGCCAAAGGTGGCCAACTCCAGTCCTCAAGGGCCACTAAACGGTCAGGTTTTTAGGATACCCCTGCGTCGGCACAGTTGACTCAGTTTTTGATTGAGCAACCTGTGCTGAAGCAGGGATATCCTGAAAACCTGACCTGTTAGTGGCCCTTGAGGAGTGGAATGGATACCTCTGCCCTACGCGTTTCACCTCACACAGGGGCAGTTCCATAAGGCTTTCTTGATTCATTCTGCGCTCCATCAATTCTGTGACGTTGGTCAGATCGTGCATCCTTCTTAAAGCAATGTATCTACAAGCAGAGAAACACTAGGCTGCTGCAGTTCAGTAGTAGTTGTGTGTGTTTTTTCCAACATTGCCTTTTTCCAGTGTAACCTAATGTCGCCTTTAGCTCCCTTCCAAGGGCAGACTCAAGCTGTGATCGTGTCCCCCTCACCCTTAAAGACGGACGCTATGCTGGCTCCAAGGATGACGCAACCCAACGTTATCATCGCACCGGCTGGAATTGCAGGAGTAAGAGAATGATCTGTGCTTGTGTCCTAACCCGGTGATCGCTTCACAGCCTGTAACCTAGTCCTCCGTGGAAGGGTTCAGTGGCGGGAGGAGTTGTGTGGTGGTAATGTCGCGGTCTTTGACGCAAGCCTCCCTTTCTCTCCGATGCACAACAATTAGATTGGTTGCACAGATTTTAGCTGGGTCTCTAGAACAAGATCAAGTCTCCTCCATGTTATGGCCACACCACCCAATAGCATGTCAATGAGCCATATCTGTCGCTCTCCAACCATCTGCTTCTTCTCCAGCGCGTTTTGAACGTGGTCCATAAGAACTACTGGTCCAGCCAATGCATAAACTGCTTTTGTTGGGCAAAAGTGCATATCTAGAGATCATGCCGTCAGTTCTGTACATATTCACTAACCGTGCTCTGAATCCGTCCATATAGTGGGTCCATCAGCAGGGCCAATTATCTCCATACACATCCTTATTATAAAGTGACAGCTGACACTAGCTCTTTTGCGCAATGTACCTCCTTGAACTCTGTGTGTCTCTCCCATCCAGGTGTCTGGGGTGACCGAATTCCATGGCAGTATTCTTGTTGGGCCAGCTCCGCAAACTCAGGGTAACCAGAAGACCCAACCTGCAGTGTCTCGGATTTTCCCCAGCCCCGTCTCGGAGACTTTGGTGAAAAGAGAGAGAACTCCATCCCAAACCTGCAGTACAGTACCTTCTCCTTCATACTGTGAGCTCAGGGGGAAATACTTCTTCTCTACTTCTTTATCTGCAGTCATAGGCAAGCAATTGTAACACGGCAGGAGGGAAAGGCAGCAGGAGGCCAGGTTGTATACTGAGGGATTGGCAGCAGGAAGAGAGGGGTGGTGATGCCAATTTATGGATCATTGGTGAGATCTCAGAGTATTGTGTTGACGTCGTGGAGATCAGATCTCCAGAAGGACATCAATTAACTGGAGCTTGTGGAAAGAAGGGCTACTGAAATGGTACATGGTCTGCCTCCTAAAACTTACCATGAAAGACTAAAGGGCCTAAATATGTACCACTTGGAGAATACAAGGGAGGAGGGGGGCATATGAAACAATATTCCAAATATATAAAGGGGTTTCACAAAGGGAGGGGGGTGGTTGAGAGAGAAATGTGAGGAAGCTCTACATGGAAAGAGTGGTGGATTCAAGGAATAGTCTCCCAAAGGGGCTAATACAGTAAGGGGAATATCAAGTTATTGGGGGTAGACCCAAGGCTCTCCCGAATATGAAAGAAAACCAAGGATCAAAGGGGGGTCTGAGGTTTTGCAACAGATGGGAAAATGGGTCACTAGTTTGGCCAAGTGGTCTTCTGCTGTCAAATTCCATGTGTATCTTGGGTGGCCAACTCCAGTCCTCAAAGGCCACCAACAAATCAAGTTTTCCGGATATCCCTGCTCCAGCACAGGCGGTGCAATCATTCTGGCTGATCCACCGATTTGAGCCACCTGTGCTGAAGCAGGGATATCCTGAAAACCTGATCGTTGGTGGCCCTTGAGGACTGGAGTTGGCCGCCCCTGCTCTTAACTGTTTGCCCGAACCATGTTTATAGGAACAAATGTAAAAAGACAGCGCTGTGTTTACTGGGTTGAAATTGGGTGACTGAGGCCACTCTGTCCCCGTTCCTATGCAAGATTTGAATAAATAAAACATTTGAAATCTAGGCGACTGATGCCTTAAAATAACCAGACCAAATAAGGCATCTCTAATTCATTTTTAAAGGTGAATGTTTGTTTCAATTTCCAATAGAGGACTCTAAATGGGGGGGGGGGTTGCTATCTCTTATTTGCTCCCCCCCCCCCCCCCCCGCGCCCCCATTAATAAAGTAATCCAATATTTCCTATATAAACTTTTCAACAGGAAAAAATGATTACAAAATGATTATGCTTCCTGTGGAAACATTGTTATTTTAAGCATTGCTCACCTTGTTTTAACTGATTAAACGAGCAGACCCCCTCACACCCCTTGTTTTTACATGGATGGGGGAGCAGGAACTTAAATGAGCTGTTTTTCAGCTTCAGGGACCTCTGGCTCGTGAGATGGCGCCTATACCACATTCAATCCAGGGGAAATAATATGGCAGTTTAAATCTCACGCGTGACTTAGGCTGTGCCTATAGTGCCGTCGACGCCGACACGACGGGTGACGTCACCCGTCGCCACCGGCGAAAGTTGTGTTTCGCCGGGCGGCGACGTCGCGGGATTCCGGCAATTTGATTTGTTCGAGGGCCGTCACGTGACGCCACGGCCCTTGAAAAATCTAATTTTGCCGGCTTCAGGTTTTCCGTCACTTGTCGTAGTCGCGTGCACTATATGCGCACGCGGCGGCGGCAACGTATTTGTTTTCGGGCGACTTCACGTCGCCGGCACTATAAGCGCGGCCTTAGGAAGCCGCAATGGCATCTTACTGGCCTACCGGTCCGCCTGACGCAGGAGATTTAAATTACAAGTGGGAAGTGCTACCTTTCAAGGTAAATATCTCGGAAAACAATGGGTCCAGCGAGCAGCAATGATTGAGGTCCCGCCTCCGGGGCGACCCATTGTTTCCCACCCTTGTAATACATCATTTTATTTAAACCATAACTGTAATTGTGGTTATATTTGGGCCTCTTTGCAATTGCGCTTTCACATTTGTGACCCCTATAGACATGTCGGATACAGAGAAGGTGTGGTGTAGAAGGTGGATACACCTGAAGTTTAATTCCTCTTAAAGTAACCCTATGTTGAGAAGTAATATGGTAATTTGTAAGGTCTCTGTACCTCTGGCCTCCTCTCGCTGGAGGTTGTCATGTGAACCAGAGAACCAGAAATGGTCATGATGAGATTCCACCCCAGAGGTGGCTGCATGGAAGCCATTCTCGTTGTATTATAGTGTGTGTCTTTTGTCCTTGACGTTCTGGATCACCGCTGCATTGTCTCTTCAAGGTCAGGATTGTCACAATTCGAGGCAGGGGTCCCCATGTGCATCTGAACAGAACCTCAGCCCCCCACGCAGCTCAGGGAAAACCACTGCCGTCTCGCACAGTGGCACCTTCAAGGTATTGTGTGTGTGTGTGTGTGTGTGTGTGTGTGTGTGTGTGTGTGTCCGCCCCTCGGGATTTTCACATTTCAAACCTAAAATGTTATTCAATCTTAATCCAAG